>NC_069499.1:546396826-546514326 GCF_027579735.1 Bombina bombina
GATAAAATTATTAGCATGTTGAAGAAGAATAATAATATCATGAGAATCATGATGTGTTACTTGTTGCGCTAAAGTTTCCAACCAAAAAGTTGAAGCTGCAGCAACATCAGCCAAAGATATAGCAGGTCTAAGAAGATTACCTGAACACAGATAAGCTTTTCTTAGAAAGGATTCAATTTTCCTATCTAGAGGATCCTTAAATGAAGTACCATCTGACGTAGGAATAGTAGTACGTTTAGCAAGGGTAGAAATAGCCCCATCAACTTTAGGGATCTTGTCCCAAAATTCTAATCTGTCAGACGGCACAGGATATAATTGCTTAAAACGTTTAGAAGGAGTAAATGAATTACCCAAATTATCCCATTCTTTGGAAATTACTGCAGAAATAGCATTAGGAACAGGAAAAACTTCTGGAATAACCACAGGAGCTTTAAATACCTTATCTAAACGTTTAGATTTAGTATCAAGAGGACCAGAATCCTCTATTTCTAAAGCAATTAGTACTTCTTTAAGTAAAGAACGAATAAATTCCATTTTAAATAAATATGAAGATTTATCAGCATCAACCTCTGAGACAGAATCCTCTGAACCAGAGGAATCATCAGAATCAGAATGATGATGTTCATTTAAAAATTCATCTGTAGGGAGAGAAGTTTTAAAAGATTTTTTACGTTTACTAGAAGGAGAAATAACAGACATAGCCTTCTTTATGGATTCAGAAACAAAATCTCTTATATTATCAGGAACATTCTGCACCTTAGATGTTGAAGGAACTGCAACAGGCAATGGTACTTTACTAAAGGAAATATTATCTGCTTTAACAAGTTTGTCATGACAATCAATACAAACAACAGCTGGAGGAATAGCTACCAAAAGTTTACAGCAGATACACTTAGCTTTGGTAGATTCAGCACTAGACAGCGATTTTCCTGTAGTATCTTCTGACTCAGATGCAACGTGAGACATCTTGCAATATGTAAGAGAAAAAAACAGAATTTATGTTTACCTGATAAATTTCTTTCTCCAACGGTGTGTCCGGTCCACGGCGTCATCCTTACTTGTGGGATATTCTCTTCCCCAACAGGAAATGGCAAAGAGCCCAGCAAAGCTGGTCACATGATCCCTCCTAGGCTCCGCCTACCCCAGTCATTCGACCGACGTTAAGGAGGAATATTTGCATAGGAGAAACCATATGGTACCGTGGTGACTGTAGTTAAAGAAAATAAAATATTAGACCTGATTAAAAAAACCAGGGCGGGCCGTGGACCGGACACACCGTTGGAGAAAGAAATTTATCAGGTAAACATAAATTCTGTTTTCTCCAACATAGGTGTGTCCGGTCCACGGCGTCATCCTTACTTGTGGGAACCAATACCAAAGCTTTAGGACACGGATGAAGGGAGGGAGCAAATCAGGTCACCTAAATGGAAGGCACCACGGCTTGCAAAACCTTTCTCCCAAAAATAGCCTCAGAAGAAGCAAAAGTATCAAACTTGTAAAATTTGGTAAAAGTGTGCAGTGAAGACCAAGTCGCTGCCCTACATATCTGATCAACAGAAGCCTCGTTCTTGAAGGCCCATGTGGAAGCCACAGCCCTAGTGGAATGAGCTGTGATTCTTTCGGGAGGCTGCCGTCCGGCAGTCTCGTAAGCCAATCTGATGATGCTTTTAATCCAAAAAGAGAGAGAGGTAGAAGTTGCTTTTTGACCTCTCCTTTTACCTGAATAAACAACAAACAAGGAAGATGTTTGTCTAAAATCCTTTGTAGCATCTAAATAGAATTTTAGAGCGCGAACAACATCCAAATTGTGCAACAAACGTTCCTTCTTTGAAACTGGTTTTGGACACAGAGAAGGTACGATAATCTCCTGGTTAATGTTTTTGTTAGAAACAACTTTTGGAAGAAAACCAGGTTTAGTACGTAAAACCACCTTATCTGCATGGAACACCAGATAAGGAGGAGAACACTGCAGAGCAGATAATTCTGAGACTCTTCTAGCAGAAGAAATCGCAACTAAAAACAAAACTTTCCAAGATAATAACTTAATATCAACGGAATGTAAGGGTTCAAACGGAACCCCCTGAAGAACTGAAAGAACTAAATTGAGACTCCAAGGAGGAGTCAAAGGTTTGTAAACAGGCTTGATTCTAACCAGAGCCTGAACAAAGGCTTGAACATCTGGCACAGCTGCCAGCTTTTTGTGAAGTAATACCGACAAGGCAGAAATCTGTCCCTTCAGGGAACTTGCAGATAATCCTTTTTCCAATCCTTCTTGAAGGAAGGATAGAATCCTAGGAATCTTAACCTTGTCCCAAGGGAATCCTTTAGATTCACACCAACAGATATATTTTTTCCAAATTTTGTGGTAAATCTTTCTAGTCACAGGCTTTCTGGCCTGAACAAGAGTATCGATCACAGAATCTGAGAATCCTCGCTTCGATAAAATCAAGCGTTCAATCTCCAAGCAGTCAGCTGGAGTGAAACCAGATTCGGATGTTCGAACGGACCCTGAACAAGAAGGTCTCGTCTCAAAGGTAGCTTCCAAGGTGGAGCCGATGACATATTCACCAGATCTGCATACCAAGTCCTGCGTGGCCACGCAGGAGCTATCAAGATCACCGACGCCCTCTCCTGCTTGATCCTGGCTATCAGCCTGGGGATGAGAGGAAATGGCGGGAACACATAAGCTAGTTTGAAGGTCCAAGGTGCTACTAGTGCATCCACTAGAGCCGCCTTGGGGTCCCTGGATCTGGCCCCGTAGCAAGGAACTTTGAAGTTCTGACGAGAGGCCATCAGATCCATGTCTGGAATGCCCCACAGGTGAGTGACTTGGGCAAAGATTTCCGGATGGAGTTCCCACTCCCCCGGATGCAATGTCTGACGACTCAGAAAATCCGCTTCCCAATTTTCCACTCCTGGGATGTGGATAGCAGACAGGTGGCAGGAGTGAGACTCCGCCCAAAGAATAATTTTGGTTACTTCTTCCATCGCTAGGGAACTCCTTGTTCCCCCCTGATGGTTGATGTACGCAACAGTCGTCATGTTGTCTGATTGAAACCGTATGAACCTGGTCCTCGCAAGCTGGGGCCAGGCCTGGAGAGCATTGAATATCGCTCTCAGTTCCAGAATATTTATCGGTAGAAGAGATTCTTCCCGAGACCAAAGACCCTGAGCTTTCAGGGATCCCCAGACCGCGCCCCAGCCTATCAGACTGGCGTCGGTCGTGACAATGACCCACTCTGGTCTGTGGAACATCATCCCTTGAGACAGATTGTCCAGGGACAGCCACCAACGGAGTGAGTCTCTGGTCCTCTGATTTACTTGTATCTTCGGAGACAAGTCTGTATAGTCCCCATTCCACTGACTGAGCATGCACAGTTGTAATGGTCTTAGATGAATGCGTGCAAAAGGAACTATGTCCATCGCCGCCACCATCAACCCGATCACTTCCATGCACTGAGCTATGGAAGGAAGAGGAACGGAATGAAGTATCCGACAAGAGTCCAGAAGCTTTGTTTTTCTGGCCTCTGTTAGAAAGATCCTCATTTCTAAGGAGTCTATAATTGTTCCCAAGAAGGGAACCCTTGTTGACGGGGATAGAGAACTCTTTTCCACGTTCACTTTCCAGCCGTGAGATCTGAGAAAGGCCAGGACAATGTCCGTGTGAGCCTTTGCTTGAGGAAGGGACGACGCTTGAATCAGAATGTCGTCCAGGTAAGGTACTACTGCAATGCCCCTTGGTCTTAGCACCGCTAGAAGGGACCCTAGTACCTTTGTGAAAATCCTTGGAGCAGTGGCTAATCCGAAAGGAAGCGCCACGAACTGGTAATGTTTGTCCAGGAATGCAAACCTTAGGAACCGATGATGTTCCTTGTGGATAGGAATATGTAGATACGCATCCTTTAAATCCACCGTGGTCATGAATTGACCTTCCTGGATGGAAGGAAGGATAGTTCGAATGGTTTCCATCTTGAACGATGGGACCTTGAGAAATTTGTTTAAGATCTTGAGATCTAGGATTGGTCTGAACGTTCCCTCTTTTTTGGGAACTATGAACAGATTGGAGTAGAACCCCATCCCTTGTTCTCTTAATGGAACAGGATGAATCACTCCCATTTTTAACAGGTCTTCTACACAATGTAAGAACGCCTGTCTTTTTATGTGGTCTGAAGACAACTGCGACCTGTGGAACCTCCCCCTTGGGGGAAGTCCCTTGAATTCCAGAAGATAACCCTGGGAGACTATTTCTAGCGCCCAAGGATCCAGAACATCTCTTGCCCAAGCCTGAGCGAAGAGAGAGAGTCTGCCCCCCACCAGATCCGGTCCCGGATCGGGGGCCAATATTTCATGCTGTCTTGGTAGCAGTGGCAGGTTTCTTGGCCTGCTTTCCCTTGTTCCAGCCTTGCATTGGTCTCCAAGCTGGCTTGGCCTGAGCAGTATTACCCTCTTGCTTAGAGGACGTAGCACCTTGGGCTGGTCCGTTTTTACGAAAGGGACGAAAATTAGGTCTATTTTTTGCCTTGAAAGGCCGATCCTGAGGAAGGGCGTGGCCTTTACCCCCAGTGATATCAGAGATAATCTCTTTCAAGTCAGGACCAAACAACGTTTTCCCCTTGAAAGGAATGTTTAGTAGCTTGTTCTTGGAAGACGCATCAGCCGACCAAGATTTCAACCAAAGCGCTCTGCGCGCCACAATAGCAAACCCAGAGTTCTTAGCCGCTAACTTAGCCAATTGCAAAGAGGCGTCTAGAGTGAAAGAATTAGCCAATTTGAGAGCATTGATTCTGTCCATAATCTCCTCATAAGGAGGAGAGTCACTATCGAGCACCTTAAGCAGTTCATCAAACCAGAAATATGCGGCAGTAGTGACAGGGACAATGCATGAAATGGGTTGTAGAAGGTAACCCTGCTGAACAAACATCCTTTTAAGCAAACCTTCTAATTTTTTATCCATAGGATCTTTGAAAGCACAACTATCCTCTATGGGAATAGTGGTGCGTTTGTTTAAAGTAGAAACCGCTCCCTCGACCTTGGGGACTGACTGCCATAAGTCCTTTCTGGGGTCGACCATAGGAAACAATTTTTTAAATATGGGGGGAGGGACGAAAGGAATACCGGGCCTTTCCCATTCTTTATTAACAATGTCCGCCACCCGCTTGGGTATAGGAAAAGCTTCTGGGAGCCCCGGCACCTCTAGGAACTTGTCCATTTTACATAGTTTCTCTGGGATGACTAAATTTTCACAATCATCCAGAGTGGATAATACCTCCTTAAGCAAAATGCGGAGATGTTCCAATTTAAATTTAAATGTAATCACATCAGATTCAGCCTGCTGAGAAATGTTCCCTAAATCAGTAATTTCTCCCTCAGACAAAACCTCCCTGGCCCCCTCAGATTGGGTTAGGGGCCCTCCAGAGATATTAATATCAGCGTCGTCATGCTCTTCAGTAACTAAAACAGAGCAGCCACGCTTACGCTGACAAGGGTTCATTTTGGCTAAAATGTTTTTGACAGAATTATCCATTACAGCCGTTAATTGTTGCATAGTAAGGAGTATTGGCGCGCTAGATGTACTAGGGGCCTCCTGAGTGGGCAAGACTCGTGTAGACGAAGGAGGGAATGATGCAGTACCATGCTTACTCCCCTCACTTGAGGAATCATCTTGGGCATCATTGTCATTATCACATAAATCACATTTATTTAAATGAATAGGAATTCTGGCTTCCCCACATTCAGAACACAGTCTATCTGGTAGTTCAGACATGTTAAACAGGCATAAACTTGATCAGAAAGTACAAAAAACGTTTTAAAATAAAACCGTTACTGTCACTTTAAATTTTAAACTGAACACACTTTATTACTGCAATTGCGAAAAAACATGAAGGAATTGTTCAAATTATATATTGCACACCAATTTTGGAAGCTTTAACCCTTAAAATAACGGAACCGGAGCCGTTTAAAGCTTTAAACCCCTTTACAGTCCCTGGTATCTGCTTTGCTGAGACCCAACCAAACCCAAAGGGGAATACGATACCAAATGACGCCTTCAGAAGTCTTTTATAAGTATCAGAGCTCCTCTCACATGCGACTGCATGCCATGCCTCTCAAAAACAAGTGCGCAACACCGGCGCGAAAATGAGACTCTGCCTATGCTTTGGGAAAGCCCCTAAAGAATAAGGTGTCTAAAACAGTGCCTGCCGATATTATTATATCAAAATACCCAGATAAAATGATTCCTCAAGGCTAAATATGTGTTAATAATCAATCGATTTAGCCCAGAAAAAGTCTACAGTTTAAATAAGCCCTTATGAAGCCCTTATTTACAATCGTAATAAACATGGCTTACCGGATCCCATAGGGAAAATGACAGCTTCCAGCATTACATCGTCTTGTTAGAATGTGTCATACCTCAAGCAGCAAGGGACTGCAAACTGTTCCCCCAACTGAAGTTAATTGCTCTCAACAGTCCTGTGTGGAACAGCCATGGATTTTAGTTACGGTTGCTAAAATCATTTTCCTCATACAAACAGAATTCTTCATCTCTTTTCTGTTTCTGAGTAAATAGTACGTACCAGCACTATTTGAAAATAACAAACTCTTGATTGAATAATGAAAAACTACAGTTAAACACTAAAAAACTCTAAGCCATCTCCGTGGAGATGTTGCCTGTACAACGGCAAAGAGAATGACTGGGGTAGGCGGAGCCTAGGAGGGATCATGTGACCAGCTTTGCTGGGCTCTTTGCCATTTCCTGTTGGGGAAGAGAATATCCCACAAGTAAGGATGACGCCGTGGACCGGACACACCTATGTTGGAGAAACAACATATATATAAAGCAAAATTTATCAAATTCCTTAAATGACAGTTTCAGGAATGGGAAAAAATGCCAAAGAACAAGCTTCTAGCAACCAGAAGCAATAAAAAATGAGACTTAAATAATGTGGAGACAAAAGCGACGCCCATATTTTTTCGCGCCAAATAAGACGCCCACATTATTTGGCGCCTAAATGCTTTTGGCGCCAAAAATGACGCCACATCCGGAACGCCAACATTTTTGGCGCAAAATAACGTCAAAAAATGACGCAACTTCCGGCGACACGTATGACGCTGGAAACGGAAATAGATTTTTTGCGCCAAAAAAGTCCGCGCCAAGAATGACGCAATAAAATTAAGCATTTTCAGCCCCCGCGAGCCTAACAGCCCACAGGGAAGAGTCAAATTTTAGAAGGTAAGAAAAAATGATTAAATCAAATGCATTATCCCAAATATGAAACTGACTGTCTGAAAATAAGGAAAGTTGAACATTCTGAGTCAAGGCAAATAAATGTTTGAATACATATATTTAGAACTTTATAAACAAAGTGCCCACCCATAGCTTAGAGTGTCACAGAAAATAAGATTTACTTACCCCAGGACACTCATCTACATGTTTGTAGAAAGCCAAACCAGTACTGAAACGAGAATCAGCAGAGGTAATGGTATATATAAGAGTATATCGTCGATCTGAAAAGGGAGGTAAGAGATGAATCTCTACGACCGATAACAGAGAACCTATGAAATAGACCCCGTAGAAGGAGATCACTGCATTCAAATAGGCAATACTCTCCTCACATCCCTCTGACATTCACTGCACGCTGAGAGGAAAACCGGGCTCCAACTTGGTGCGGAGCGCATATCAACGTAGAATCTAGCACAAACTTACTTCACCACCTCCATCGGAGGCAAAGTTTGTAAAACTGAATTGTGGGTGTGGTGAGGGGTGTATTTATAGGCATTTTGAGGTTTGGGAAACTTTGCCCCTCCTGGTAGGAATGTATATCCCATACGTCACTAGCTCATGGACTCTTGCTAATTACAAGAAAGAAATACATCTATTAATGCATTGTAAAACCTTACGTCATGTAAAAAAGGCCACAATGCTTTAACTAAATTTATTTAATCTTTATTTCCAGTATTAACAAGTTTGCCCTTAAATAAACTTTAATTGTGTAATCTCAGTATGAATGCAAAATAGTTACAGAAATGCTTTTCATAATCCTGCAGCATATCAGTCTGACCTCCCTCTGAAGGCCACATCATGAACAAAAAGTCCACTCTTCACAAGAGAATCACCAAATCTATATGCTTGTTTTCACTATTTTGGGCCCTACAACTGAGGCATGTACACAAAGAAGACATTCTGCGTCTAGACTTCACTATATCCCTATGGTCAATAATATTAAAGGATAAAAAGAGTTTCAGAGATGTTCAACAAAGCACAAGCAATTTTGTAAACCTACTATGCGTCATTTTATTAAGTACCTTGTAGTACTGAAAGTGAGATTCCATATACATTATTATATTCCATATACAAGCAAAACAGCCATTTATTATGCCTGTCAGTCCTTCCTTCATTTTTTACCCTAATATTTGGCACCAACATCTCACCACCATTATGGGTGTCATTCAGGGCTAGAAACTTCCCACCTGCCAAAGTTATCCTGCCCTCCCTCCGGTACAGAAAACAGTGAGCAACGTTACCCTTTTGTGATGTGTGTACCTGAAATATCATTTATGATCCTATATTTGAAAGTATATTGATAACTGTGGGATTCCAAACTAAGCATTAAGTACCGCACTGTAGTCCTCCAGTTGTTTTATCTGTCTCCATTGCTCTCC
Source organism: Bombina bombina (assembly GCF_027579735.1). Taxonomy (NCBI): domain Eukaryota; kingdom Metazoa; phylum Chordata; class Amphibia; order Anura; family Bombinatoridae; genus Bombina; species Bombina bombina. The sequence goes on from NC_069499.1 coordinate 546,405,485, forward strand.
TGATTATTTATACAATTTCTTCCTCTATTTGCGACAATGCGTGCTACTCTACTTCACATCTGGCCCATCACTGCTCTCCTTCTGGATCAGGTATACACGTACATTTTGGGCAATTAACTTGCAAGAATTTGTATTTGAAGTTTGTTCATATTAGATTATCTATATTTAAATTACGTTTTTTCCAAATTAATTAATGGGTGTCATGAACTGGAAAAAAAAATCCAGCATAGCCCCTCATTTGAAAAAGTGAGACACCCTAAATTTAGATGGATGCGAATAAAAAAAATACTACTTAATCAGGTCCTTACCAGGGAAGAGGTCTGTGCATCTCATAAAGATCTCCCAATAGATGAGACCAAGCGAATACATGTCAACTTGCTTCAAGGCAGACTCACAGTCCCTCAGGTTTACCGCTCCCTCCAGGACCTCAGGGGCCATATATCGGATTGTGCCAACCTGCAACACAAAGTATCTGGATCTTAGGTGCATCTTTATGTAGCAATGTAGAGTTGCATTACTTTAATGAATATGTTATAAAGAAATGGTAAACTAAAAATGTAAAGCAATACAAGTCACACGTGCTTATACCCTTGCAGTGAATGTCAGTTTTGGGGAAGATGTTTAGGATTATTTTTTATTTTTTCTCATACATAGCAGCTAATGCATTCATAAAACATATGCCATCTTCAGAGAACTATGTGACCTTGTTCTTTAAAATGTAGATGTTGTGCTAACCCAGTCAATCACAGGCTGCACAGGTACTAAAGATAATCTAGGATCAATATATTGTACATAGAACTCAATAACTTGTAATATCCTTGTAAATTGTACATTAAATCCCATGTTGAGCATGTTGTTTAGCAAAAGAGCTGCAGTCATCAATTGAAAACAAGGTTAAATTTGAGAACAAACTTCTGATACATATTACCACTGTTTACACTGTTGAAAGTTTGGTAATTTATTTCCTCTGGCAGTTTCCAGTTTTGTCCGATTATGCTTGGCTTATTTAAAGAGAGCAGACTTAGTGGCACTCCATAGTTCCATAAGAAATACAAAGTGCATTTCTAATAAGCAAAAAACCTCAGTGTGGAAGAAATTAACAAGGGAATTGGAAAATACAAAGACTAATAATGAATAATAATAATAATACTACAATGACCTCATATTATGGATCTGTTGCTTTACTAAAATATTTTTAAATGAGTCTGCCATATAGAACACAGTGGTATTTCTTCTCTCACCTCACTGATTGCCGCATTATCTTCATCTCCTGGCCTCACCAATCGGTTGCCAGTAAGACGCATAGATAGTCCAAAGTCACTGATCACACAGGTACCGTCACTCCTTACCAGTACATTACGGCTGTTGAGGTCCCGGTGGGAAATTGCAGGCTTATAGAGATCTGTTTAAGAAGCAATTATATAATAAAGTTACTACATTAGCAGGCATATATAGCCTAAGATTCGTCATACTTTTCAAAATAACTATTTCAAATAAAGGACTCATTATTGCCTAAAATAATGTTATATATACCATCTTATGTATTATACAACAGGTCGTTTGTCTAAAAACTGAAATATAGTATTTAAATTATCCAGACTACTATAAAGACATGATAAAGAACTAAACACATCACACGCATCGTTATATCATGTTCAATTTGTAAATGAAATAGTAGATTTCAATTATAAGTTGCTGGTTCCTGACTCTCACCTCCACGTTGTAACTCTGTGTGTAGATATGCTAAACCCCTGGTCACCGAATGTGCCAGGCGACAGGAACTAAGCCATTCATTAGTGTGAATGCTTAAATACTTGCACAGCGATCCCTGTAAAAACAAAAATAAAGAGGCACATAATTAGACAGAAATAGGAACATGGGACAGAAAAAAAAAAATATTGCCAATTGGATCATTGACATTTATGTAAGAAACATGGCAATATTGTTTGGATGCACTGTAGTTTCACTCATTGCTTTGTTTGTAATTTATGTTTTCAAGTAGAAAAAAAAAAAAGTATATATATTGTCTTACATACTGAATGTTTTCTCCCCCAGTAGCTAAAAGGAAGATATTCAAAACATATGACCTTTTGAAACATCCTGGAATTCTCTTCCACTTTTACAGTCTCTTAAACATAATGCATTGCCAAGTTTATATCTGTCTCTGGAATTTCTTGACTCAGACTCCAAACTGTTAACAATTTCCTAAAATGCAATATGACTTCAAGGAATACACATTCCTTGCAACGCCACAGCCATTCAAATCCAACTGTGCCATTGATCAAACGCATATGTCTAACTCCCTCAGTATCTTGCAGCTGTTTACACATTGTTTTTATGTGTACGAATTTAACCCTTTGGATCCTAACACTTACATTTGCGTAATATTCCATAACTAGGAGATATTCCAGACGCCCATCTGAAGTCACTCGCTCATCTGCCGCAATGAAGTGAGCTATGTTATCATGCTCCAGTAGAGGGGTGCGATAAATATTCCTTTCGTTGATGAAGTTCTGCCTGTTGTTGGAGGAGAAGACTTTCACCGCCACAGGACGCTCATCTAGTGATCCTTTGTACACAGAACCATAACGACCTCGGCCTATAAGCTGGAAAAACAATAGCACTCATGTAACACAACTGTGCTATCAGACATATCAGTTGCAGTTAAAGATACATAATGTAGTAAATAACTTTCTATTAAAAGGGACAATAAAGTCAAAATGAAACCTTCATGATTCAGACAGTATTTGCAAATTTAAACATTTTTCCATTTTACTTATGTTATCAAATTTGCTTTGTTCACCCCGTCACATGTTGAAGGGTAGGCTCTGGAGCAGCAATGCACTACTGGGTTAAGGCTAAATACATCTGGTAAGCCAATGACAAGAGATATATATGTGCAGCTACCAATCACCAGCTAACTCACTGCTGCCTGTGGACCTACTATTCAACAAAGGATACAAGAAAATGAAGCAAAATTGATGACAGAACTCACATTTGAAAGTTGTTTCAAATTGCATGCGCTATCTAAATCAAGAAAGTTTAAGGGATAGGATTCAGATAGAGCATGCAATTTTGAGCAACTTTCTAATTTAATCCTACATTTAGCCACCAATCAGCAAGGGCTACCCAGGTGCTAAACCAAAAACGGACTGGCTTCTAATCTTACATTCCTGCTTTTGCAAATAAAGATACCAAGATATGAAGCAAAATTGACTATCTGAATCATGAAAGAAAAAAAAAAAATGTTATGCTTACCTGATCAATTTCTTTCTTTCTTGACACGATGAGTCCACAGATCATCTAATTACTATTGGGGAATATTGCTCCTGCCCAACAGAAGGCGGCAAAGAGCACCACAGCAAAGCTGTTAAATATCACCTCCCTTCCCTCCAACCCCAGTCATTCGACCAAAGTAAAGGAGAGAAAGGAAGCAACAAGGTGCAGAGGTGTTATAACATACCAACAACCTGTCTAAAGAACAGGGCGGGCCATATACTCATCGTGTCAAGAAAGAAAGAAATTTATCGGGTAAGCATAAATTTTGTTTTCTTTCTAATGACACGATGAGTCCACGGATCATCTAATTACTATTAGGAATCAATACCCAAGCTAGAGTACACAGATGATAAGGGAGGGACAAGACAGGGAACCTAAACGGATGGCTCCACTGCTTGAAGAACCCTTCTCCCAAATGAGGCCTCAGCTGAGGCAAAAGCGTCAAATTTATAGAATTTTGAAAAAGTGTGAAAGAGGACCAAGTTGCAGCCTTGCAAATCTGTTCCACAGAAGCTTCATTTTTGAATGCCCAGGAAGAGGAAACATCCCTCGTAGAATGAGCCGTAACTCTTTTAGGAGGCTGCTGTCCAGCAGTTTCATAGGCAAAGCGAATAATACTCTTCAGCCACAAAGAAAGAGAAGTAGCTGTAGCTTTCTGTACCTTACGTTTTCCAGAGAATACCACAAACAGAGCAGAAGATTGACTAAAATCGTTAGTCGCCTGCAAATAGAATTTTAGAGCACGTACCACAGATTGTGTATAAGTCGTTCCTTCTTCCATGAGATCCAATTCCGGCTGACCCCATTTGAGAATCAGGCTGGAAAATTATCTTAGCTACTTCTGTCATGGCTACGGAGCTCTGTGTTCCTCCCTGATGGTTGATGTAAGCCACTGAAGTTATGTTGTCTGACTGGAACCAGATGAACTGGGCCGGGGCTAACTGGGGCCAGGCCAGAAGAGCATTGAAGATTGCTCTCAGCTCCAGAATGTTTATGGGCAGAACAGACTCCGACTGAGTCCAAGTTCCCTGAGCCTTTAGAGAGCCCCAGACTGCTCCCCATGCCAGAAGGCTGGCGTCTGTTGTCACAATCACCCAAGAGGGTCTGTGAAAGCATGTTCCCTGGGAGAGATTATCCTGAGACAACCACGAAAGAAGAGAATCTCTTGTCTTCTGCTCCAGCTGTATTCGCTGAGACAAATCCGCATAATCTCCGTTCCACTGACTGAGCATGTTTAACTGCAAAGATCTGTGGTGGAAATGGGCGAACGGAATGATGTCCATTGCCGCTACCATCAGCCAGATTACCTCCAAGCACTGAGCCACTGATGGCCGAGGAAAGGACTGAAGTGCTACGCAAGAATAAAAAATCTTTGATTTCCTGACTTCTGTCAAAAAAATCTTCAGTGATAAGGAATCTATTATGGTTCCCAAGAAGATTACCCTTGTATTTGGAACTAAGGAACTCTTTTCCAAATGTACTTTCCATCCGTGAGATCGCAGGAAAGATAACATTTCCATGTGGGATCTTGCTTGTTGAAAGGATGGAGCCTGGACCAAGATGTCGTCCAAATAAGGCGCCACTGCAATGCCCCGCAATCGGAGCAACACCAACAGGGATCCCAGAACCTTCGAGAAAATTCTGGGAGCTGTGGAAAGGCCGAATAGAAGAGCCACGAACTGGAAGTGTTTGTTTAGAAATGCAAAGCTTAGAAACTTGTGATGGTCCCTGTGGATGGGAACAGTCAGGTACGCGTCCTTTAAATCCACGGTTGTCATAAATTGACCCCCTTGGATCAAAGGAAGAATGGAACGAATAGTTTCCATCTTGAAGGACGGTACTCTGAGGAATTTGTTTAGACTCTTGAGATCTAAAATTGGTCTGAAGGTTCCCTCCTTTTTGGGAACCACGAACAGATTGGAATAGAACCCCAGACCCCATTCCTGCATCGGAACAGGAACTATCACCACCGGTTCAGAGAGGTCCTGTACACAGTGTAAGAACTCCTCTCTTTTTGTCTGGTCTACAGATAATCTTGAAAGCTGAAACCTGCCCCTGGGAGGAAAGGTCTTGAACTCTAGTTTGTATCCCTGGGATACGATGTCCACCGCCCAGGGATCCTGAACATTTCGAACCCAAGCCTGAGTGAAGAAGGAACGTCTGCCCCCTACAAGTTCGGGTCCTGGATCGGGGGCAGGCCCTTCATGCTGTTCTTGATTCAATAGCAGGCTTTTTGGATTGTTTTCCCTTATTCCAAGACTGATTGGGTCTCCAGGAAGGTTTGGACTGCTCCTGCTTGGAAGAGGAAGTGGAAGGATTTCCCTTGAAATTTCGAGGGGAAAGAAAATTACGCTGACGTCCCTTTTGTTTGTTTCTCTTATCCTGAGGGAGAAAATGACCCTTTCCCCCGTAATGTCAGAAATTATTTCCGTCAAACCTAGTCCAAACAAGGTCTTTCCCTTGTAAGGAATAGCCAAAAGTTTAGACTTAGATGACACATCCGCAGACAAAGATTTTAACTATAAAGCTCTGCAGGCTAGCACAGCAAAACCCGAAATCTTTGGTCCCAGTTTAATAACCTGTAGGGAAGCATCAGTAATAAAGGAATTGGCCAACTTAAGGGCCTTTATCCTATCCTGGATCTCTTCAAGGGGAGTGTCTGTCCTAATAGAGTCAGACAACGCATCAAACCAGTATGCCGCTGCACTAGTGACGGTAGCAATGCACACTGCAGGTTGCCATTGTAAACCCTGGTGTACATACATCTTCTTGAGTAACCCCTCTAATTTTTTGTCCATAGGATCCTTAAAAGCACAACTATCCTCTATGGGGATAGTAGTCCTCTTAGCCAGAGTGGTAATTGCCCCTTCTACCTTGGGTACTGTTTGCCAAGACTACTTGATAGAGTCTGCAATGTGAAACATCTTTTAAAATATAGGGGATGAAGAGAAAGGGATACCCAGTCTCTCCCATTCCTTAGCAATGATCTCAGTAGCTCGATCTGGTACAGAAAAAACCTCCACCATGGAAGGTACATCAAAATATTTGTTTAGCTTACTGGATTTCTTAGGATTAACTACGACCGTGGTGTCGCTGTCGTCCAGAGTAGCCAAAACCTCCTTAAGTAACAGGCGGAGGTGTTCTAGCTTAAACCTGAAGGACACAACTTCAGTATCAGCAGGAGGAATTACACTGTCAGAGTCTGAGATTTCACCCTCAGATGCTACCAAAGTATACTCCTCCTCAGGCTTCTAGGGGGGGGGACGGACATTTGAAATAGCGACAACTGCGTCAGTAACCTCGCTTACTGAATGTTTATTTTTCCTCTTTCGCTTTCCCTGCAGCATGGGAAAAACATAATTTATGCTTACCTGATAAATTTATTTCTCTTGTAGTGTATCCAGTCCACGGATCATCCATTACTTGTGGGATATTCTCCTTCCCAACAGGAAATTGCAAGAGGATCACCCACAGCAGAGCTGCTATATAGCTCCTCCCTTCACTGCCATATCCAGTCATTCGACCGAAACAAGCCGAGAAAGGAGAAACCATAGGGTGCAGTGGTGACTGTAGTTTAATTAAAATTTAGACCTGCCTGAAAAGGACAGGGCGGGCTGTGGACTGGATACACTACAAGAGAAATAAATTTATCAGGTAAGCATAAATTATGTTTTCTCTTGTTAAGTGTATCCAGTCCACGGATCATCCATTACTTGTGGGATACCAATACCAAAGCTAAAGTACACGGATGATGGGAGGGACAAGGCAGGAACTTAAACGGAAGGAACCACTGCCTGTAGAACCTCTCTCCCAAAAACAGCCTCCGAAGAAGCAAAAGTATCAAATTTGTAAAATTTGGAAAAAGTATGAAGGGAAGACCAAGTTGCAGCCTTGCAAATCTGTTCAGAGGCCTCATTTTTAAAGGCCCAGGTGGAAGCCACAGCTCTAGTAGAATGAGCTGTAATCCTTTCAGGAGGCTGCTGTCCAGCAGTCTCATAGGCTAAACGGATTATACTCCGAAGCCAAAAAGAAAGAGGTTGCCGAGGCCTTCTGACCTCTCCTCTGTCCAGAGTAAACAACAAACAGGTTAGCCTGTAAGTAAAACTTCAAGGCACGGACTACGTCTAGATTATGCAAAAGACGTTCCTTCTTTGAAGAAGGATTAGGACATAATGATGGAACAACAATCTCTTGATTGATATTCTTGTTAGAAACCACCTTAGGTAAAAACCCAGGTTTTGTACGCAGAACAACTTTATCTGAATGAAAGATCAGATAAGGAGAATCACAATGTAAGGCAGATAACTCCGAGACTCTTTGAGCCGAGGAAATAGCCATCAGAAAAAGAACTTTCCATGAAAGAAGTTTGATATCAATAGAATGAAGGGGTTCAAACAGAACCCCTTGAAGAACTTTAAGAACCAAGTTTAAGCTCCATGGAGGAGCAACAGGTTTAAACACAGGCTTAATTCTAACTAAAGCCTGACAAAATGCCTGAACGTCTGGAACTTCTGCCAGACGCTTGTGTAAAAGAATAGACAGAGCAGAAATCTGTCCCTTTAAAGAACTAGTTGATAATCCTTTGTCCAAACCCTCTTGGAGGAAGGACAATATCCTAGGAATCCTAACCCTACTCCATGAGTAATTCTTGGATTCACACCAATGAAGATATTTACGCCATATCTTGTGGTAAATTTTCCTGGTGACAGGCTTTCGTGCCTGTATTAAGGTATCAATTACTGACTCGGAGAAGCCACGCTTTGATAGGATCAAGCGTTCAATCTCCATGCAGTCAGTCTCAGAGAAAGTAGATTCGGATGATTGAAAGGACCTTGTATTAGAAGGTCTTGTCTCAGTGGCAGAGTCCATGGTGGAAAGGATCACATGTCCACTAGGTCTGCATACCAGGTCCTGCGTGGCCACGCAGGCGCTATCAATATCCCCGATGCTCTTTCCTGTTTGATTTTGGCAATCAGACGAGGGAGCAGAGGAAACGGTGGAAACACATAAGCCAGGTTGAAGAACCAAGCGCTGCTAGAGCATCTATCAGTGCCGCTTCTGGGTCCCTGGACCTGGATCCGTAACAAGGAAGCTTGGCGTTCTGGCAAGACGCCATGAGATCCAATTCTGGTTTGCCCCAACGGAGAACCAATTGAGCAAACACCTCCGGATGGAGTTCCCATTCCCCCGGATGAAAAGTCTGACGACTTAGAAAATCCGCCTCCCAGTTCTCTACACCTGGGATATGGATCGCTGACAGGTGGCAAGAGTGAGTCTCTGCCCAGCGAATTATCTTGGAGACTTCTGACATCGCTAGGGAACTCCTGGTTCCCCCTTGATGGCTGATGTAAGCCACAGTCGTGATGTTGTCCGACTAAAATCTGATGAACCTCAGTGTTGCTAGCTGAGGCCAAGCCAAAAGAGCATTGAATATTGCTCTTAACTCCAGAATATTTATTGGGAGGAGTTTCTCCTCCTGAGTCCATGAACCCTGAGCCTTCAGGGAGTTCCAGACTGCACCCCAACCTAGAAGGCTGGCATCTGTTGTTACAATTGTCCAATCTGGTCTGCGAAAGGTCATACCCTTGGACAGATGGGCCCGAGATAACCACCAGAGAAGAGAATCTCTGGTTTCCTGATCCAGATTTAGTAGAGGGGACAAATCTGTGTAATCCCCATTCCATTGACTGAGCATGCATAATTGAAGCGGTCTGAGATGCAGGCACGCAAATGGCATTGCACTGAGCCACCGTGGGGCGTGGAATGGAGTGAAGAACACGGCAAGCATTTAGAAGTTTTGATAACCTGGACTCCGTCAGGTAAATTTTCATTTCTACAGAATCTATTAGAGTCCCTAGGAAGGAAACCCTCGTGAGAGGAGATAGAGAACTCTTTTCTTTGTTCACTTTCCACCCATGCGACCTCAGGAATGCCAGAACTATCTCTGTATGAGATTTGGCAATTTGAAAGCTTGATGCCTGTATCAGGATATCGTCCAGGTAAGGAGCCAACGCTATGCCTCGCGGTCTTAGGACCGCCAGAAGTGAGCCCAGAACCTTTGTAAAAATTCTTGGGACTGTAGCCAACCCGAATGGAAGAGCTACAAATTGGTAATGCCTGTCTAGAAAGGCAAACCTCAGGAACTGATGATGATTCTTGTGAATCGGAATGTGAAGGTAGGCATCCTTTAAGTCCACTGTGGTCATGTACTGACCCTCTTGGATCATGGGTAAAATGGTTCGAACAGTTTCCATCTTGAATGACGGAACTCTGAGGAATTTGTTTAGGATCTTTAAATCCAATATTGGTCTGAAGGTTCCCTCTTTTTTTGGAACCACAAACAGATTTGAATAAAACCCCTGTCCTTGTTCCGTCCGCGGAACTGGATGGATCACTCCCATTACAAGGAGATCTTGTACGCAGCTTAGGAATGCCTCTTTCTTTATCTGGTTTGCAGATAATCTTGAAAGGTGAAATCTCCCTTGTGGAGGAGAAGCTTTGAAGTCCAGAAGATATCCCTGAGATATGATCTCCAACGCCCAGGGATCCTGAACATCTCTTGCCCACGCCTGGGCGAAAAGAGTCTGCCCCCTACTAGATCCGTTGTCGGATAGGGGGCTGCTCCTTCATGCTGTCTTAGAGGCAGCAGCAGGCTTTCTGGCCTGCTTGCCCTTGTTCCAGGACTGGTTAGGTTTCCAGGCCTGCTTGGATTGAGCAAAAGTTCCCTCTTGTTTTGAAGCAGAGGAAGTTGATGCTGCACCTGCCTTGAAATTTCGAAAGGCACGAAAATTAGACTGTTTGGCCTTTGATTTGGCCCTGTCCTGAGGAAGGGTATGACCCTTACCTCCAGTAATGTCAGCAATAATTTCTTTCAAACCAGGCCCGAATAAGGTCTGCCCCTTGAAAGGAATGTTGAGTAATTTAGACTTTGAAGTCACATCAGCTGACCAGGATTTGAGCCATAGCGCCCTACGCGCCTGGATGGTGAATCCGGAATTCTTAGCCGTTAGTTTAGTCAAATGAACAATGGCATCAGAAACAAATGAGTTAGCTAGCTTAAGAGTTCTAAGCTTGTCAACAATTTCAGTCAATGGAGCTGTATGGATGGCCTCTTCCAGGGCCTCAAACCAGAATGCCGCCGCCGCAGCAGTGACAGGCGCAATGCATGCAAGGGGCTGTAAAATAAAACCTTGTTGAATAAACATTTTCTTAAGGTAACCCTCTAATTTTTTTATCCATTGGATCTGAAAAAGCACAACTGCCCTCAACCGGGATAGTGGTACGCTTTGTTAAAGTAGAAACTGCTCCCTCCACCTTAGGGACAGTCTGCCATAAGTCCCGTGTAGTGGCATCTATTGGAAACATTTTTCTAAATATAGGAGGTGGGAAAAAGGGCACACCGGGCCTATCCCACTCCTTACTAATAATTTCTGTAAGCCTTTTAGGTATTGGAAAAACATCAGTACTCACCGGCACTGCATAGTATTTATCCAGCCTACACAATTTCTCTGGCACTGCAATTGTGTTACAGTCATTCAGAGCAGCTAATACCTCCCCAAGCAATACAATTAGAAATCTCTGAATCAGGTCTCCCCGATTCAGAGACGTCACCCACAGACTGAAGCTCTCCGTCCTCAGGTTCTGCATATTGTGACGCAGTATCAGACATGGCTCTTACAGCATCTACGCGCTCTGTATCTCGTCTAACCCCAGAGCTATCGCGCTTGCCTCTCAATTCAGGCAATCTGGATAATACCTCTGACAGGGTATTATTCATGATTGCACCCATGTCCTGCAAAGTAATCGCTATGGGCGTCCCTGATGTACTTGGCGCCATATTAGCGTGCGTCCCATGAGCGGGAGGCGAAGGGTCCGACACGTGGGGAGAGTTAGTCGGCATAACTTCCCCCTCGACAGACCCCTCTGGTGACAATTCTTTTATAGATAAAGACTGATCTTTACTGTTTAAGGTGAAATCAATACATTTAGTACACATTCTCCTATGGGGCTCCACCATGGCTTTTAAACATAATGAACAAGTATCCTCTGTTTCAGACATGTTTGTACAGACTAGCAATGAGACTAGCAAGCTTGGAAAACACTTTAAAGCAAGTTAACAAGCAATATAAAAAACGTTACTGTGCCTTTAAGAGAAACAAATTTTGACAAAATTTGAAACAGTGAAAAAAGGCAGTTACACTAACAAAATTTTTACAGTGTATGTAACAAGTCAGCAGAGCATTGCACCCACTTGCAAATGGATGATTAACCCCTTAATAACAAAAACAGAATAATAAATGACAAAAACGTTTTTTAAACACAGTCACAACAACTGCCACAGTCTACTGTGATTGTTACCCTCCTCAAACACGACTTTGAAGCCTTTTGAGCCCTTCAGAGATGTCCTGGATCATGCAGGAAGAAGCTGAATGTCTGTCAGTATTTTTAGCTATACAGAAAAGCACTAAAATAGGCCCTTCCCACTCATATTGCAACAGTGGAAAGCCTCAGGAACTGTTTCTAGGCAAAAATCAAACCAGCCATGTGGAAAAAAACTAGGCCCCAATAAGTTTTGTCACCAAACATATATAAAAACGATTAAACATGCCAGCAAACGTTTTATATTACACTTTTATAAGAGTATGTATCTCTATTAATAGGCCTGATACCAGTCGCTATCACTGCATTTAAGGCTTTACTTACATTAATCCGGTATCAGCAGCATTTTCTAGCAAATTCCATCCCTAGAAAAATATTAACGGCACATACCTTATTGCAGGAAAACCTGCACGCCATTCCCTCTCTGAAGTTACCTCACTCCTCAGAATATGTGAGAACAGCAATGGATCTTAGTTACTTCTGCTAAGATCATAGAAATCACAGGCAGATTCTTCTTCTAAATACTGCCTGAGATAAACAGTACACTCCGGTACCATTTAAAAATAAACTTTTGATTGAAGTTAAAAAACTAACTATAATACACCACTCTCCTCTTACTACGTCCATCTTTGTTGAGAGTTGCAAGAGAATGACTGGATATGGCAGTGAGGGGAGGAGCTATATAGCAGCTCTGCTGTGGGTGATCCTCTTGCAACTTCCTGTTGGGAAGGAGAATATCCCACAAGTAATGGATAATCCGTGGACTGGATACACTTAACAAGAGAAAGTAGACAACGCATCAGAAACCGCAGAGGACATGAGAGAAGTGATGTCTTGCAACGTAACTCCAGGAGGAGTTAGAGCGGAAGCGCAGGGCACTGCATGTGTGGGTGATAAAAGTTGGGGCGCTTGAGGAGAAAGCTGCGGCATATATTGACCATTGTCATTAGACAATGTTGGCTCAGAAAAAAGTCTATCCCTATAATTTAAAGTTCTCTCAGTACATGAGGAACAGAAAGGGATTGGTGGTTCCACATTGGCATCAAAACAAAGAACAAGTAACATTTTGCAGGGCCTCTTGGTACATTCTGATTCACAATGGATCAAATTACCAAATAAAAAGCTTACATTTTTCAATAAAAATTAAACAGAAAAAAACGTTATTGTCTCTTTAAATTTTAAAAAGTAACTTTTTTCTTTTGTAGTAAGCACTAAATAGAGTTACACAAGTACTGGTGAACACCTCTACACCTCTGCTTAACTTTGCTGAGGTGCCTACCTGCCCTGCTGACACCGGCTACAATTCCTCTCAGCAAAAGATCCAGAACTCGGTCTGCAGAATGATGAAACGCTGTCCGGTCCTAGAAACGCATGCCTTTAGTCTAATATGCGCTATGCTGACTGAGATTGCTATCTTATCACAACTTATTCTCTTTGGTCACAGGAAGTGAAAGAAAAAGTGGCGCGCAACACAAACTGCCGCCTCAGATAGCTCCGCCCATCGTAGGCGTCTAAAAATGAACCTCCCGGTCGGCATATTTTAAAGTCAAGCCGCCGGGAGCAGTGAAACCACAATAAATTGAGCCTTATTTAACCTCCTCAGCCCCAGTGCCTGCCATAATACACTGCTTACATAAGTCCCCTCAAATATATATCAGAATTTATGTGTCCCTTAATGAATAAAGTGCCCAAATTTTTTCTGAGTCCTTTTTATTTTACTAGTCCCAGAAAAAATAAAATCAGCACTTACCTCATAAATCTGCCAGGCAGCAAGGCAGCTCACTAGGTTTGAGAGGTCTTCTCCCTCACATGGACCTGTGGAAAAAGAGATAAAGACTGAGTAATCTTACTCAGGCTTTCAGAGTTAGGGCAGCATAAACTACATGGGAGGCGTAGTGAGAATTATGCCCCACAAGTTCCCATTGCTCTAAAGCCACCACTGCTCTACTGAAGAGACTGATATGGACTACGGCTACACCCTAGAACAAAGCAGCACAATCTTGCACTACTTAAAAAAATAGTAAAAGATTCTTCAAGCAAGATTTTATTAACACCTAGCTTTACCACTTCCTTGCTCTAACATAGGCAAAGAGAATGACTGGGGTTGGAGGGAAGAGAGGTGATATTTAACAGCTTTGCTGTGGGGCTCTTTGCCGCCTCCTGCTGGGCAGGAGTGATATTCCCCAATAGTAATTAGATGATCCGTGGACTCATTGTGTAATTAGAAAGAAATTGGGTTTAAACTTTACTATCCATTTATGTATCAGTCTGTGTGTTAGAAACCCTATTGTGGTAATAGCAGTATTAAATTTGTGTTAATAATATTTTTCACCGGATAACACATGAAGATAACCATGACATTTATAGGATCTTTGACGACAAGTTTAGCGTTCCAGCTCCTTTTCAAACTGTATGAATGGTCAGATTATAACCAAAGTTAATTCAGTAGAAAACAGTCTGTAGTTCCCATATGATAATAAAAATAATAATGAAAATGATAATGAAAATGATAAAAAAGTAACAAAGAGAAAGCAAAGAAGAAAGAAGTAGAAAGCTGAAAGGAAAAATAAAGCAAAATTCTATGATGCAAAATAAAAAAAAACTTTTTAAACAAATGATTATTTAATGAGTATTTAACTTTGATAAATAGAGCAATTTAATTAAATTAGTTTATTTTGTGAATAATGGGAAATGTAGGTGTGTGCCTAATATTAATAAGGAGAGTTTGATCGCCGGCTTATAAGGAGACCTCCAACAGATCCTTTTGTGGACAGTGACAAATATCAAAGAAAAACACAAAAACATAATTTAGGCTTACCTGATAAATTTATTTCTCTTGTAGTGTATCCAGTCCACGGATCATCCATTACTTGTGGGATATTCTCCTTCCCAACAGGAAGTTGCAAGAGGATCACCCACAGCAGAGCTGCTATATAGCTCCTCCCCTAACTGTCATATCCAGTCATTCGACCGAAAACAATTTAAAAATTAAATTAAAATTTAGACCTGCCTTAAAAGGACAGGGCGGGCCGTGGACTGGATACACTACAAGAGAAATAAATTTATCAGGTAAGCATAAATTATATTTTCTCTTGTTAAGTGTATCCAGTCCACGGATCATCCATTACTTGTGGGATACCAATACCAAAGCTAAAGTACACGGATGATGGGAGGGACAAGGCAGGATTAAGCGGAAGGAACCACTGCCTGAAGAACCTTTCTCCCAAACACAGCCTCCGAAGAAGCAAAAGTATTAAATTTGTAAAATTTTGAAAAAGTGTGAAGCGAAGAGCAAGTCGCAGCCTTGCAAATCTGTTCAACAGAGGCCTCATTTTTTAAGGCCCAGGTGGAAGCCACAGCTCTAGTAGAATGAGCTGTAATCCTTTCAGGGAACTGCTGTCCAGCAGTCTCATAGGCTAGGCGTATTACGCTCCGAAGCCAAAAGGAAAGAGAGGTTGCCGAAGCTTTTTGACCTCTCCCCTGTCCAGAGGTAAACGACAAACAGGGAAGATGTTTGACGAAAATCTTTAGTAGCTTGTAAGTAAAACTTCAAGGCACGGACTACGTCCAGATTATGTAAAAGACGTTCCTTCTTTGAAGAAGGATTAGGGCACAACGATGGAACAACAATCTCTTGATTGATATTCTTGTTAGAAACCACCTTAGGTAAAAACCCAGGTTTGGTACGCAGAAATATCTTATCTGCATGAAAAATCAGATAAGGAGAATCACATTGTAAGGCAGATAGCTCAGAGACTCTCCGAGCCGAGGAAATAGCCATCAAAAACAGAACTTTCCAAGATAATAGTTTAATATCAATGGAATGAAGGGGTTCAAACGGAACTCCTTGAAGAACCTTAAGAACCAAGTTTAAGCTCCACGGGGAGCAACAGGTTTAAACACAGGCTTAATTCTAACCAAAGCCTGGCAAAATGCCTGGACGTCTGGAACCTCTGCCAGACGCTTGTGCAAAAGAATAGACAGAGCAGAAATCTGTCCCTTTAAGGAACTAGCTGATAATCCTTTGTCCAAGCACTCTTGGAGAAAAGACAATATTCTAGGAATCCTAACCTTACTCCATGAGTAATTCTTGGATTCACACCAATAAAGATATTTGCTCCATATCTTGTGGTAGATTTTCCTAGTAACAGGCTTTCGTGCCTGTATTAAAGTATCAATGACTGACTCGGAGAAGCCACGCTTTGATAGAATCAAGCGTTCAATCATGCAGTCAGTCTCAGAGAAATTAGATTTGGATGATTGAAAGGACCTTGTATCAGAAGGTCCTGTCTTAGAGGCAGAGTCCATGGTGGAAAGGATGACATGTCCACTAGGTCTGCATACCAAGTCCTGCGTGGCCACGCAGGTGCTATCAGAATCACTGATGCTCTCTCCTGTTTGATTTTGGCAATCAGTCGAGGGAGCAGAGGAAACGGTGGAAACACATAAGCCAGGTTGAAGAACCAAGGCGCTGCTAGAGCATCTATCAGCGTCGCTTCTGGGTCCCTCGACGTGGATCCGTAACAAGGAAGCTTGGCATTCTGGCGAGACGCCATGAGATCAAACTCTGGTTTGCCCCAACGATGAATCAACTGAGCAAACACCTCCGGATGGAGTTCCCACTCCCCCGGATGGAAAGTCTGACTACTTTGAAAATCCGCCTCCCAGTTCTCCACGCCTGGGATATGGATTGCTGACAGGTGGCAAGAGTGGTACTCTGCCCAGTGAATTATTTTTGAGACTTCTAACATCGCTAGGGAACTCCTGGTTCCCCCTTGATGGTTGATGTAAGCCACAGTCGTGATGTTGTCCGACTGAAATCTGATGAACCTCAGTGTTGCTAACTGAGGCCAAGCCAGAAGAGCATTGAATATCGCTCTTAACTCCAGAATATTTATTGGAAGGAGTTTCTCCTCCTGAGTCCACGATCCCTGTGCCTTCAGGGAATTCCAGACTGCACCCCAACCTAGAAGGCTGGCATCTGTTGTTACAATTGTCCAATCTGGCCTGCGAAAGGTCATACCCTTGGACAGGTGTACCCGAGACAACCACCAGAGAAGAGAATCTCTGGTCTCTTGATCCAGATTTAGCAGAGGGGACAAATCTGTGTAATCCCCATTCCACTGACTCAGCATGCATAATTGCAGCGGTCTGAGATGAAGGCACGCAAATGGCACTATGTCCATAGCCGCTACCATTAAGCCAATTACCTCCATACACTGAGCTACCGAAGGGCGCGGAATGGAGTGAAGAACACGGCAAGCATTTAGAAGTTTTGATAACCTGGACTCCGTCAGGTAAATTTTCATTTCTACAGAATCTATAAGAGTCCCTAAGAAGGAGACTCTTGTGAGTGGGGATAGAGAACTCTTTTCCTCGTTCACTTTCTACCCGTGCGACCTCAGAAATGCCAGAACTATCTCTGTATGAGACTTGGCAACTTGAAAGCTTGACGCCTGTATCAGGATGTCGTCTAGATATGGAGCCACCGCTATGCCTCGCGGTCTTAGAACCGCCAGAAGTGAGCCCAGAACCTTTGTAAAGATTCTCGGGGCTGTAGCCAACCCGAAGGGAAGAGCTACAAATTGGTAATGCCTGTCTAGAAAGGCAAACCTTAGAAAACCGATGATGATCCTTGTGAATCGGTATGTGAAGGTAGGCATCCTTTAAGTCCACTGTGGTCATGTACTGACCTTCTTGGATCATGGGTAGGATGGTCCGAATAGTTTTCCATTTTGAAAGATGGAACTCTGAGGAATTTGTTTAAGATCTTTAGATCCAAAATTGGTCTGAAGGTTCCCTCTTTTTTGGGAACCACAAACAGATTCGACTAAAAACCCTGTCCTTGTTCCGTCCGCGGAACTGGATGGATCACTCCCATAACTAGGAGGTCTTGCACACAGCGTAGGAATGCCTCTTTCTTTATCTGACTTGCACATAGCCTTGAAAGATGAAATCTCCCTTGTGGAGGGGAAGCTTTGAAGTCCAGAAGATATCCCTGAGATATGATCTCAAACGCCCAGGGATCCTGAACATCTCTTGCCCACGCCTGGGCGAAGAGAGAAAGTCTGCCCCCTACTAGATCCGTCACCGGATAGGGGGGCCGTTCCTTCATGCTGTCTTAAAGGCAGCAGCAGGCTTTCTGGCCTGCTTGCCTTTGTTCCAGGACTGGTTAGGTTTCCAGGCCTGCTTAGATTGAGCAAAAGTTCCCTCTTGTTTTGAAGCGGAGGAAGTTGATGCTGCACCTGCCTTGAAATTTCGAAAGGCACGAAAATTAGACTGTTTGGCCTTTGCTTTGGCCCTGACCTGAGGAAGGGTGTGACCCTTACCTCCAGTAATGTCAGCAATAATTTCCTTCAAACCAGGCCCGAATAAGGTCTGCCCCTTGAAAGGAATGTTGAGTAATTTAGACTTCAAAGTCACGTCAGCTGACCAGGATTTAAGTCATAGCGCCCTACGCACCTGGATGGCGAATCCGGAATTCTTAGCCGTTAGTTTAGTCAAATGAACAATGGCATCAGAAACAAATGAGTTAGCTAGCTTAAGTGTTCTAAGCTTGTCAATAATTTCAGTCAATGGAGCTGTATGGATGGCCTTTTCCAGGGCCTCAAACCAGAATGCCGCCGCGGCCGTGACAGGCGCAATGCATGCAAGGGGCTGTAAAATAAAACCTTGTTGAATAAACATTTTCTTAAGGTAACCCTTCAATTTTTTATCCATGGGATCTGAAAAAGCACAACTGTCCTCAACCGGGATAGTGGTACGCTTTGCTAAAGTAGAAACTGCTCCCTCCACCTTAGGGACCGTCTGCCATAAGTCCCGTGTGTAGTGGCGTCTATGGAAACATTTTTCTAAATATAGGAGGTGGGGAAAAAGGCACACCCGGTCTATCCCACTCCTTGCTAATAATTCTGTAAGCCTTTTTTTTTTTTTTTTTTCAAACAGTCACAACAACTGCCACAGCTCTACTGTGGCTTTTTACCTCCCTCAAAAACGACTTTGAAGCCTTTTGAGCCCTCCAGAGAAGTCCTGGAACATGCAGGAAGAAGCTGGATGTCTCTGTCAGTATTTTTAGCTGCACAGAAAAAGCACTAAAATAGGCCCTTCCCACTCATATTGCAACAGTGGAAAGCCTAAGGGAAACTGTTTCTAGGCAGAATTCAAGCCAGCCATGTGGAAAAAAAACTAGGCCCCAATAAGTTTTATCACCAAATACATATAAAAACGATTAAACATGCCAGCAAACGTTTTATATTACATTTTATAAGAGTATGTATCTCTATTAATAAGCCTGATACCAGTCGCTATCACTGCATTTAAGGCTTTACCTTACATTACTTCGGTATCAGCAGCATTTTCTAGCAAATTCCATCCCTAGAAAAATATTAACTGCACATACCTTATTGCAGGAAAACCTGCACGCCATTCCCTCTCTGAAGTTACCTCACTCCTCAGAATATGTGAGAACAGCCATGGATCTTAGTTACTTCTGCTAAGATCATAGAAAACGCAGGCAGATTCTTCTTCTAAATACTGCCTGAGATAAACAGTACACTCCGGCACCATTTAAAAATAACAAACTTTTTGATTGAAGAATAAACTAAGTAATAAAACACCACACTCCTCTTACGACCTCCATCTAGGTTGAGGATTGCAAGAGAATGACTGGATATGACAGTTAGGGGAGGAGCTATATAGCAGCTCTGCTGTGGGTGATCCTCTTGCAACTTCCTGTTGGGAAGGAGAATATCCCACAAGTAATGGATGATCCGTGGACTGGATACACTTAACAAGAGAAAAGGTGTTTGGTTTTTTTTTGCACAGGAACATTGTTTAAATAATAAAAAAAAAAGAATAAAAAACTGCAATTCACTTTATAATGACCTCTTTTAAATGCAACAAAATATAACAATTGCTAGAATGTGTCTTCAATAAACGCTTGTGCACAAATGGGTGAGTTAGCATAATTGTACAGGACATCTGTGCATATTTACTAGGCGGCACAATCATCCATTACCTCTAATAACTTCAGGTTGTCTAGGTCCAGTGATGGTTCTGATGTTGCGGCTTCCATCATATTCATACTATGAAGTCCTTGCTTGCGATTGCCTGGAGGAAAGCATATACACAATAAATTGGAAAGTATATATATTAAATCAACAGCAGAGAAAGCGAAAAAAAAAATTAAATCCATTTCTAGCGAAATCTTTACAGGTGACCTTGCAAAAATGAAATCATGTTATATTTTTTGTAGAGCGTCTTAAGATAATACATTAAATTTGTCTTTTTAAAAATTTTTACTGCAATGTTTGAACGATCTCAGACTTATATTCCCAACTTGCACATATACTAACTAGAAAAAAGAGTAAGTGATTATAAAATAATCAAAAAATAGGGAGCGCTTAAATCCTAGATGACAAATATCTATAAATTGCGAAATATTCTAAGAGCAATCTATTAAGAGATAATATATGTATCGAATATTGGCAATAAATATATCAAATATTGGTAGTGTCCTAAAAACCCAAATTCGGATGGCTATATAATTGCAAAATGTATAAGACAAAACACAGTGTGTAAATCAACTGCGCAGTGTGTAATACAGCTGTATATAAACCACAATATACAATCTAATATATGCAAATTAATTAAAGAAAAAAGTATATGGTTGATTATTGTTCTTTGGAAAAAGTCAAAATGAAGGTAGGCAGCTCCTCTTGAAACCGATGGTGTGTCAGTATGATCTAAAAATAGAAAGCAAGCGCCTCATGGTGAAATATTTACGATCATATGGAACAGTAGAACAAAGAAGGTGAACAGGTACTCACAAGTGTAGAGGCACCTTAACGAAAAAGCAACAGTCAGCTCGCTGGATCCTCTATCTTCGTGTGGGCTGTGGAGGAATGTGAGAGGCATCTGTAGCAAACGATTCGCTTAGGCTGACAAATGGTGTGTGACCTCCGGTGTCTCTTGCGGCTTCCAGTGCTCGTTACCCAGCTTAAACTTCAAAGACAATTTATGCTCATGGATCCTTAAGTTGCGGTTTATTGCAAAAAATTGTTACCACTCACTGCAACATTTAGTGAACACTTTATAGATCAGCTAAAAGCTAAAAAAGACACATCCGTGGTATGTCTAAGTATAAAAGAATTTTTAATAAGTACTGCAATGTGTTTCTCGGCTGTAATACTGTCGCCGTTTCCTCAGGCAAGATACAAGCAAGTTAAAAACAGGCCTCATAAAAAGGCTTTTGAAATACATACAACGGATGTCATTGGATGATTGAACAGCTACAGGTTACTACAGATAGAAAATATATTGCGTACAGGTTACTACAAATTGGAAACATATTGCGTACATCGAAATGGTAATTTAAATATGTCAAAGTCTAATTTGAAACATTATTAAAAACTGGATGTTTCAGTGTTAATCGATGGTTAACATGTAATGCTTAAACTATAAAAACATTGTTAAAAAAATAAATATATAAATGTTACAATGTCAATCAATAGTTAACATGTAAATACTAGAAGACCAAACAAACATATTAAACATATATATTAGAAATAAGCAAAGAAAAAGAAAAAAAGGGGTGCAAAGAACAGGATATTTTCTTGTTTAAAATGAAAACCAACATGGGAAAAACTGATAAAAAACTATCATTGTACAGAAAATGACAGATAAAAAAAAATTTAAAAGAAGCAATCATTAAAAGAATATCTTTCTTAGCCAAACGTGAAGGGACCATAATTGTAAAAGGTGAAAGCAGAATATATAATCAAATAAGATATATATGGAAAATGTTTTATGTGATAAAACATGCATAACTATAAACTTTGCAATAGTTTATACCAAAAAGAGAGGAAAATGGGAAAAAAATACCAGAAAAAAATATGAGTTGGCAAAAATGTAGAGTTGAAAAATGTTGTATGGTGAGGCTGTATGAAAAAGATATTGGACTCGTAAAAAGAAGACAGGTCATGTGATGGTTGAATGATGATGTGATCGTGTAGGTGACATAAAAAGAGGGGTCTCACGCCTGAGTTTGATAAGACGATTGTAATCAGTGGAAGGGGAAACATAATCAATGGGATAGAATTTAAATACGAGATGGTTCCCATCATGTTTGGTAAGACAGTGGTCAAACTCGGACCACGTGAGACCTACTGAATACACAAACTAAAAACATTGCATTCTTTAGGTCTCAATTCCACTGTAGATTTGGCTGCTTTCAATTGATATATATTTTTTCTCTTCTTATTCTTTTCTTCATCACCACATACCCACCACTAACGCATCCTCCCTCTTCCAACACTCATATTCACCTTTTTTGCCTCACGCTGACATCTCATGAAACTTGACCCGACACTATATGTAAAAACTTCCTTCACCCCATTATTCCATGACAATTTTTTTCTCTTTTTTTCTCTTATTCTAACATTACTATTTTCATAATCTCCAATACACATCCATCATTCTACCATTCCAAGACATCTTTTTCCCCTCCACATACAACATATTTATGTTCATTTTTCTCTACCATGCATTTACACTGCATATCTTATGCCCCGCCCAGTTTCCTATTACCTTCTTATACCACTCTCAAGTGACCATGGTGGATAAAGTGTGTCCCCCATATGTTATGATCACTCGTCTCAATTATTTCATCACACATAGTGGTCCCCCAAACATCTTCTATACATCGATCATCATACTTGCACATTTTAGTGCATTACAATGTAATTTTACTCTTCCTACATTCATTTCTTTAACGTTCGATTATATCATCACTCCCTCCATTTTTACATCTCTCACATCTCTATATTCGGCTTCATCATACATACCTTTTCACGTTCCTCTTTTTAGATATAGTGGTCCTACAAACATGGATATTTCTGTTATAAATTACACATCACACCACACAATATTAGTGTATTTCATTGTCACTTCTAACTCTCCCACCCCCCCACCCTTTTTAGGTCACTTACACGATCACATGATCATTCGACCATCACATGACCTGTCTTCTTTTTACGGCCTCACCATACAAAATTTTTCAACTCTCTATTTTCGCCAACTCATTTTTTTCTGGTATTTTTTTGTATATACCATTGCAAAGTTTATCGTTATACATATGTTTTATCACATACAAAATTTTCCATATATATCTTTTTTATGATACGTTTCAATTTCACCTTTTTTACATTTATGTTCCTCCACGTTTGGCCAAGAAAGATATTCTTTTAACGATTGCTCTTTTAATTTTTTTATCTGTCATTTTCTGTACAAAGATAGTTTCATTTTTTTCATAAGATAAAACAGAATGGAGGGGCGCCTCATGTGTGGTAATCATCTATTAATTAACGAGTCACAGAACTATGCCAAATGGGTACTCACAAATTTGGAGAGCACACTTATGTGCTAGTAGGGGCGGGCTGCAGAATTAGAAAGGTGTGACAGCTCACCCACTTGAAGGCGCCTCTTGGCGTAAAATGGTGGTGCTATAAGGAGACAAGAAATACGGGCCACCACATGTGCAGACTATTAATGGTACAACCACAAACAGATTCCTTAATGTGGAGGGTACTCACATATTCCCAGAGCACACCAATGTGCTTGTAGAAGCAGGCTGCAGATTGATAGAGGTGTGGCAGCTCACCCAAACTCTAGGTATCTTGATCAAGAACCATTGATTGACATTGTAACATTTATATATTTTTTAACAATGTTTTTATAGTTTTTTAAGCATTACAGGTTAACCATCGATTAACACTGAAACATCCAGATTTTAATGTTTCAAATTAGACTTTGACACGATCAAAGTACCATTTCGATGTACGCAATATATTTCCAATCTGTAGTAACCTGTACCATTGGCTGTTCAATCATCTAATGACATCCGTTGTATGTATTTTAAAAGCCTTTTTATGAGGCCTGTTTTTAAACTTACTTGTATCTTGCCTGAGGAAATGGCCACAGTATTAGGACCGAGAAATAAATTGCAATCAGTGGCGTATTTAAGTTTTGTGATGCTCTAGGCACTCAAAATTCTGCTGCCCCTCCCCCCCCCCCAAAAAAAATAAATATTTTAGGCCTTTTTTCCCCTTAATATTTTTTTGGGTCAGTGTGTAAAATGTTTTTTGTTGTTTTTTTTCATAACAAGCCAAAAGAAAATGGACTAGCAAAACACTTGCATACAGGTGGGTTGAATTGCATTTCTGAGAGAAGAGAGAAAAAAGAAGAGGAGGGGAGAAAAGGGAGAGAAGGGAATGAAAGAAGGGAGGGAGGGGGGGGAGAGAGAGGGAGGGGGGGGGAGAGAGAGAGGGAGGGGGGGGGAGAGAGAGAGGGAGGGGGGGAGAGAGAGCGGGGGGGGGAGAGAGAGAGAGAGAGAGGGTGAGAGAGAGAGAGAGAGAGAGAGAGAGAGAGAGGAGAGGAGAGAGAGAGAGAGAGAGAAAGAGAAAAGAGAAAAGTGGGGAGGGAGAGGAGAAAAGGGGGAAGGGAAAGAAGGGAGGGAAAGAAAGAAGAGAGGGAGAAAGGGACAGAAGGGAGAGAGGAAGGGAGGTAAAGAAGAATACACTTTGAAACAATCACTGCCCTTCACATACAGTAATTACCATCATTCAAGTAATGAAACTATTTAAGTGTCCGTTTACTATTTACTCCGTGGGTTCATGAATGCAGAGAAAGCTAACTATCAGTAGCTAACATACATTAGCACTAAGAGTTTATGATTAGACATCACAAGCTGATCTAAGCAGTGCACAGACGCATCCAGTCTGTTAGTTACTAAGACCTGCAATAAGCACTGCGCTTGAGGACCCAACACAGCTGACAAGGGGAGGCAGAATATCGACACAAGGTCTTCTCCTCCAGCCTCACCTTGTAAGCATATCCCAGGCAAGTTTCTCACCAAGAACGCTTCCACTGCAAAAATGCCAGCAGCTCTAAATGAAGCAACGGTTTTAAAGAAGCACTGCCTGTGAAGAAGAGCGACTTTAATCAGAGCACATTGCCTTGTCTTCTCTGTAAAAGCCTGCACTTTATCGATCAATGTACTGTGTGCTGGCTTTTAGAGAGAGGATAGGGCAGATGAGCTGCCCCTCCCAAATCTGCTGCAATAGGCACCGGCCTTGTTGGCCTAGGCCATAATACGCCCCTGGTTGCAATACTTCTTAAAATTATTTTATACTTAGACATACACAGATGTGTCTTTTTTAGCTTTTAACTGATCTACAAAGTGTTCACTAAATGTTGCCGTGAGTGGTAAAAATGTTTTGCAATAAACACAACTTAAGGATCCATGAGCATAAAGCTGTCTGAAGTTTGAGCTGGTAATGAGCACTGGAAGCTGCAAAAGACACCGGAGGTCACACACCATCTGTCGGCCTAAGCAAATCGTTCTCTGCAGACACCTTTCACATTCCTCCACAGCCCACACACGGAGATATAGGATACCAGCGAGCTGACTGCTGTTAAAAGTCAGCCTGCCTGTTTGCACCTTTTTCGTTAAAGGTGCCTCTACACTTGTGAGTACCTGTTCACTTTGTTCTACTGTTCCATATGATCGTCAATATTGCACCATGAGGCACTCTCTTTCTGCTTTTTATTCTACTAACTAGAAAATAGTTAAAAGGGCACTGTAATAATGCATCCCCTTTAATGTGTTCCCAGCGACCAATTTTTCTTACTGAAGTAT
The DNA here is from genome assembly GCF_027579735.1 of Bombina bombina. Taxonomy (NCBI): domain Eukaryota; kingdom Metazoa; phylum Chordata; class Amphibia; order Anura; family Bombinatoridae; genus Bombina; species Bombina bombina. The sequence goes on from NC_069499.1 coordinate 546,430,839, forward strand.
TAAACTCTTCACAAATAGCTCATTTATTTGCAGATTAAATTAGCTACTTTTATCTATGGAATCCACCACCTCTAGTAAACATTTTAATAATACACTAGCTATAGAAAAAACATAATTTATGCAAGAACTTACCTGATATATTCATTTCATTTCATATTGGCAAGAGTCCATGAGCTAGTGACATATGGGATATACAATCCTACCAGGAGGGGCAAAGTTTCCCACAATTCAGTTTAATGAATAGCCAAGTAGTGGGGTGATAGAAAAAGGAGTAAAAAAGCATACAAAAAAGAGGAACTGGAAATATAATTGTGCTTTATACAAAAAATCATAACCACCAGAAAAAGAGTGAGTCTCATGGACTCTTGCCAATATGAAAGAAATGAATTTATCAGATAATTTCTTACATAAATTATGTTTTCTTTCATGTAATTGGCAAGAGTCCATGAGTTAGTGACATATGGGATAGAAATATCCAAGATGTGGAAGTCCACAGAAGAGTCACTAGAAAGGGAGGGATAAAATAAAAAAAAATTTCATTTTCCGCTGAAAATTAAATCCACAAAAAAATAAGTTTTTTCTCATAAATTTAAAGAAAAACTTAAAACTTTAGCAGAAGAATCAAACTGAAACAGCTGACTGAAGAACTTTTCTACCAGAAACCTGCTTCTGAAGAAGCAAATACATCAAAATGGTCAAATTTAGTAAATTTATGCAAAGACCAAGTTGCTGCTTTGCAAATCTAATCAACTGAAGCTTCATTCTTAAAAGCCCAAGAAGTGGAGACTGATCTAGTAGAATGAGCTGTGATCCTTTGGGGCAGGGACTATCCCGCCTCCAAATAAGCTTTATCAATCAAAAGCTTTAACCAAGATGCCAAAGAAAATGGCAGAAGCTTTCTGACCTTTTCTAGAACCAGAGAAGACAAAAAATAGACTAGAAGTCTTCCTGAAATCTTTAGTAGCTTCAACATAATATTTCAAAGCTCTTACAGCATCTAAAGAATGTAAAGATCTTTCACGAGTATTCTTGGGATTAGGACACAAGGAAGGAACAACAATTTCCCTACTAATGTTGTGAGAATTCACAACCTTAGGAAGAAAATTTAAACAAAGTTTGCAAAACAGCCTTATCCTGATGAAAAATCAGAAAAGGAGACTCACAAGAGAGAGCAGACAATTCGGAAACTCTTCTAGCCAAAAGAAACAACACTTTCCAAGAAAGTAGTTTAATATACAAAGAATGCATAGGCTCAAAAGGAGGAGCCTGCAAAGTCTTCAAAACCAAATTAAGACTCAAGGAGGAGAGATTGATTTAAATAACAGGCTTGAAACAAACCAAAGCCTAAACAAAACAGTGAATATCAGGAAGCTTAGCAATCTTTCTATGAAATAAAACAGAAAGAGCAGAGATTTGTCCCTTCAAAGTACTTGCAGACAAACCTTTATCCAAAACCATTCTGAAGAAACTGTAAAATTCTAGGAATTCTAAAAGAATGCCAGGAGAATTTATGAGAACACCATGAAATATAGGTCTTCCAAACTCGATAATAAATCTTCCTTGAAACAGACTTACGAGCCTGTAGCATAGTATTAATCCCTGAATCAGAGAAACCTCTATGACTAAGCACTAAGCGTTCAATTTCCATACCTTCAAATTAACGATTTGAGATCCTGATGGAAAAAAACGGCCCCTTGAGACAGAAGGTCTGGTCTTAAAGGAAGTGGCCAAGTATTGCAACTGGACATCAGAACAAGATCCGCATGCCAAAACCTGAAAGGCCACGCTGGTGTTTTCAGAAACACATACGATTGTTCCATAATGATCTTTGAGATCACTCTTGGAAAAAGAACTAGAGGTGGAAAGATATAAGCAGGTTGGTAAAACCAAGGAACTGCTAAAGCATCCACCATCTCCGCCTGAAAATCCCTGGACCTGGATAGATCCGAAACACACTTCAGAAAAGCCTGAGTCTTCACCAGATTTACTGGAACGTGGAGAGAAAAAAAAATCTTCTCACAGGAGGTCTTACTCTGAATTCTATTCAATACCCTTGAGAGACAATACTCTGAATCCACTTATTTTGACCAGAATCTGCCCAAATGTCTTGGAATAATTTCAATCTGCCCCCCACCAGCTGAACTGGATCGAGGGCCGCACCTTCATGCAGACTTGGGGGCTGGCTTTGGTTTCTTAAAAGGCTTGGATTTATTCCAACTTGAAGGTTTCCAATTGGAACCAGAGTCTTTAGGGGAAGGATTGGTTTTCTGTTCCTTATTCTGTCGAAAAGAACAAAAACAATTAGAAGCTTTAGATTTACCCTTAAATCTTTTATCCTAAGGCAAAAAAAAAACTCCCTTCCCCCCCAGTGATAGTTGAAATAATTGAATCCAACTGAGAACCAAATAAATTGTTACCTTGGAAAGAAAGAAATAGTAATCTAGACTTAGATACCATGTCAGCATTCAAAGATTTGAGCCATAAAGCTCTTCTAGCTAAAATAGCTAAAGACATAGATTTAACATCAACTTCGATATCAAAAATAGCATCACAGATAAAATGATTAGCATGTTGAAGCAAACGAACAATGCTAGACACATCAGGATCTGTTTCCTGTTGCGCTAAGCTATCCAACCAAAAGGTTGATGCAGTTGCAACATCAGCCATAGAAATGGCAGCCCTGAGAATATAGTCAGAATATAAATAAACTTTCCTTAGATTAGATTAAAGTTTCCTATCTTAAGGAACTTTAAAAGAAGTACTGTCTTCCATAGGAATAGTAGTACGTTTGGCAAGAGTAGAAATAGCCCCATCAACTTTGGGAACTTCTTCCCAAAACTCTAATCTAGCCGCTGGCAATGGGTACAACCTTTTAAACCTAGAAGAAGGAATGAAAGTACCAGACTTAATCCATTCCTTAGCAATCACATCAGAAATAGCATCAGGAACTGGAAAATCCTCAATATCTAGACTAGACTCCTCAATATCCAAAGTAACCAACGAATAACCTCAATCTTGAAAAGATAAGTAGATTTGTCAGTGTCACTATCTGAGGTAGGATCTTCTGAATCAGAGAGATCCTCATCAGAGGAGGATATTTCAGTATGTTGTCGGTCATTAGAAATTTCATCAATTTTTTGAGAAGTTTTAAAAGACCTTTTACGTTTATTAGAAGGCGGAATAGCAGACAAAGCATTCTGTATCGCATCAGCAATATCATTTTTCATATCAACAGGGATATCACGTACATTAGATGTTGAAGGAACAACAGAAACTGTACTAGTACTGATGGAAACGTTTTCTGCGTGCAAAAGCTTATCATGACTGTTACATACTACAGCTGGAGATATAATCTCAGCTAACTTACAACAGATACACTTAATTTTGGTAGAACTGTGATCAGGCTGCAGGGTTCCAACAGTTGCCTCTGATACAGGATCAGTTTGAGACATCTTGCAAAATGTAAAAGAAAAAACATTAAAGCAAAATTTACAATTTCCTTAAATGGCAGTTTCATGAATGGTAAAAATGCAAACAGCATAGCCCTCTGAGCATATAGAAGGCAAGAGGCAAATAGGAAGTGGGGTGAAAAATAAACTAAATGTTTTGGCGCACGATGCAAAAGGAAGTTTAAAATGTTTTTGGGCGCCAACAACATCCCGGAAATGACGCAACTCGCGTCATAACCGACGCAACTTGTGCAAGGAAACCTGGTGTCAACTAAGACGCCGGAAATGACGCAACTCGCGTTATCAAAGACGTACCTTTGCACCAAAAAATTCTCGCCCCAAGAATGATGCAATAAATAAACAGCATTTTGCCCGCAAAATTTAAGAAAACAGTTAATTTGAAAAAAAGGATATACCCCCAGGTAAGAAAAATAACTTCCCTAAAACATGCTTCCCTAAATTGAACTGACAAGTCTGCAAAAGGAGATATACATAGACCTGACTCATGGCAAATATAAATAAAATACATATATTTAAAAACTTTATATTAATACATAACAGCTCCACACCTTAGTGAGAGTGTCTTAAAATTAAATAATGAAAACATACTTACTGAAAGACACCCATTCACATATAAACAGATAGCCAAACCAGTAGTGAAAAAGTAATCAGCAGAGGTAATGGTATATAACAGTATATCGTCGATCTGAAAGGGAGGTAGGAGACGAATCCCTACGAGCCGATAACAGAGAACCTTTGAAAAGATTTCCCGCGAGGAAAACCATAAAATCAATAGGCGATATTCTCTTCACATCCCTCTGACAAACACTGTACTCAGAGGAATTGGGCTTCAAAATGCTAAGAAACGCTTATCATAGAAGAAAAATCAAGCCCAAACTTAATTTACCACCTCCATAGGGAGGCAAAGTTTGTAAAAACTGAATTGTGGGTGTGGTGAGGGGTGTATTTATACGCATTTTGAGGTTTGGGAAACTTTGCCCCTCCTGGTAGGATTGTATATCCCATACGTCACTAGCTCATCTCATGGACTCTTGCCAATTACATGAAAGAAAGGTAGGCAAACAAAAGGCAGCAGAAGAAATCAATCTCTCCATGAGAGAAGGGAAATAGTGCTCAGCCGATTTGAAAGTGCGTTCCTGCTGCAACTTTAAATACATTTAACTCTTGACAGCTGTTGTAATTAAAAACTAAATGTTCAAATTGATTAAAGGGATATTAAATAGTGCTCCTTTGGTAAAAACAAATATGTTAAATCAAAGTAAAAAATATAAAGGAACACATTGTGCACAAAAACATCAAACAACTTATTAGATTTCTTGAAAAGTTGGCACATAGAAATTCTCGGTGTAGAACTGTCCCAGTGTGAGAATTTTGAAAACCTACGTTTTTACTCTGTCAGTTCTGGGCATGAGCAAATCTGACTCCCTGTTATCTAGTCTATTCACTAGACTAGAGGATTTATGGCATCAGGCTAAGATAAAGCTTCCTGCAAAGGCCCCCTCCTCATTGCAGGGCTTTGAAAAGACAGTAAAAGACACTGCACAAATGTATAAAAAAGAAATAAAAAGTAAAAATCCATTTAAATAGATGAATAATACATATTGCAATGCTTACTATTAAGTATAAGCAACTGCTTAGTGCTTTTTTAATACGACAATAAATCTGACTGTTTAACATCCCTTTAAACATATAACTTTAGAACTACTGACTCTCGCAAAGGGGTTAAACACGTAGTTAAGGTTCCACTTTGAGCAGCAATCATTGCAGCCCCAGAGCAGAACATCTCCACTGACTAGCATGGTTATGCGACTGCCGATGCCTATTAGCTGTGTCTGCTCTGGACCAGCAGTTCTCTGTCACTCCCAAGTGGGAGTGGGTTAAACACATGGGCTGCCAGAGTCAGTTGTGCTAAAATGACATGCTCTAATAAATTAAATATTTTACATTTTCACACTAAAGCTGCATATTTTGAAGATAAAAAGGCCTAATACATTAGTTACGCCCAAATGACATGACAAGCCGATTACTCCATAGAACCTCATTGATTACAGACAGCTCTACAAACACTTTGTATACTTCTGCCATAGCAACTGTGGTTGTCGTGTATAAGTGAAATATGCATTAGGTTTTACAGCAAATTGAAAGCACTGTATGCAGAAACATGCAAATTAAATAGCTCACAACAAAGATTAATAAGGAAAAATTATTGAACGGAGCACTGAAATAAAAATGGTTTATAAAAAAAACTTTTGCAATACACCTTTTCTGTAATTTTAAATCTCAAAATTGCTTTTCCACTGTCTAGAGACAGGTTAGTGTATCATGTGGAATCTCAGAATAATGCACATTTTACTATCAAAGACAGTTTATATGCTTTAAACATGACTCTTATCATCATTCTAGATGCACATAGCAAGTAGCGATCATGAACAATCACAAAGTATAAGGCTCTAGAACAAGACTAGTGCACAATATGTCATTCATACCTCCAAATATCCTGTACCCGAAGAAAAACACCACAATAAGTACAGCCATTATAGAGATGGAAGCCAGGGCAATAATTATGGTCATCTCACGGTGAAAGTGCCCATTTGAGCTAGAAGAAAGAAAGGAAATAAAAACATAGTAATGAATATGTAGAATAGTTCTGTCAGGAGGAATCTTATTGACTTATATGTAACAGTAAGAATGTGTCAGATACTGAAGCAAGAACAACCGCTTATGAAGAAAACAAACAACTTAAGCAGCAATTTTGACAGTAATTAAAACAATGGAGCCGAGCAAGAATTCTCCCTATACATCTCTATACTTTGCACTTGTGTGTGTCTGTATTCTTTTAACCTACACCCTCTATATCATTCTACTTTCCTACTATCCTCTCATTAATCACTCAGCTATTGTCCAAATGTTTCTCTCTCTTCAAAAAAGTGCAAAAACAAAATGCTGTAATATGTTAGAGCATTTTATTATTGCACTATTGCTTCCATATATAACTGTTGTTAAACACATAGATACATTTGGCTCCAGAGCAGCAGTGCACTGCTGTGAGCTAACCGAGCACATCCTGATGAGCTAATAAACAGAAGACAAATATGTCTGTCAAACATTTAAAGCTTTTATACATTTTGTCAATTTAAAAATAAAATGATGAGGTTCGTTTTCTCCAAGCTCTCTTCACTTTTGTCTCAAGTTTTCCCATAATCTATGACTACAACCTTGTCTTGTCCATAAAAAGGACATTAAACAATACATTTAATAAATTCCCAATAAAATGTTTAATTAATGGACAATGAAAAACTTTGCAATGTACTTTCATGAAATATTTGTCTGCTTTTTTTTATGATTTATAATCTGAACACTGTTTTTCCACTTCTCTAGAGAGACTGGGGTTCGTTCTGGCCCGCACAGTGATTCGCTGAAAAATGCAGGAGCTCATTTATATGTCCATACCTGGCTACAACAAAGGACATAAACTAAACAAGACTCAAGATACTTTTCAAAGGGGTGTGTCCCTGGACTGCAAACCAATGCAATTTTTGATATATTTTATAATTATAAAAAAAAGATATATTTGCAATGTAGTGATTTATTTCAGTCTTTAATGTCCCTTTAAGAATGACAACAATGTAACATAGTTTAAAAAGGACCTACTTTATATGTGCGTTTGTTTGCTTGTATTTGTGACTTTGTGCTTCTGAGAATTAAACTGTGCAACACTATGAACCTAAGTGCCAGTCATAAAGCAGAAATGTTGTTTAAAGTATCCAGATGAAAATGAAACAAAGGATGACAAATGAGGGCGGTCTGGAAAAAACAAAAGTATGTTGCAGGTAGTGTGATCTGTAGTCTCCACCAGCAATTAAAGGGTCAAAGTCAAGTACTTTCGGCTCCACAATGTTTGGATTCGCCCTGTTCACAAATCAGCAAGTACATGGAAGGAAATTACTAGTTAGAATGTTTGTTTGAAGTTGAGTGTTGTTATCTGATGTCTGTTCTATCCTACACTACCCTAGCGTGCCTGGCAGCGACTAGACAGAGATATAGACAGCAGGGAGTGAGAGAGATTTGCACACCCACTGGCAGGGTACATTCAAGCCAATTGGTTTTCCACGGCTACAACACGTGGGCTACATGCAACATTTTTATTACATGACTCAGAAAGATCATACATTTGTTAAAAAATTTCCAATTTACTTCTATTACCAATTTTGCTTAATTTTCTTGGTATCCTTTCTTGAAGAAGCAGCAATGCACTACCAGGAACTAGCCAATCACAAGAGGCATTTCCGTGCAGCTACCAATCAGCAGCTAGCTCACAGCTCCTGAGCCTACCTAGGTATCGTTTTCAACAAAGGATACAAAAGAACAAAGCACATAAGATAAAAGTAAATTGGAAAGTTGTTTATAACTGCATTCTCTATCTGAATCACACATGGGGTAAAAAATTGGGTTACAGGTCCCTTTAAATATGCATTTCTGTATCTGCTGCTGTTCTATCAGAAGAGCGAACTTATAAGACTAGCGAACTGAAGTAAAGTTCCGTCAGCGATAGTTGAGCACCATGTATTAGCATTTATTAATTCCAAAAAAAAATAAAAAATTTCCTAATGAATACAAATCTGCATATATATTGAAACTGGGGGGGGGGCGGTATGATTTGAGTGTCACACTGAAAACCCCCCGGTGTTTTGTTATATGTATATAATTGTTTAAAGCTAAATATTACTTATGTACAGGGGTGAGAAATGGTTCAGCTACTAAGGAGATTGTATGAGGGGGAACAGACACAATGCAGTATTTTTTTTTTTAATTAAACTTTGTAATGTGCAGATTAGGAATATTTTAATTATGCTGTTTTGGAATTAATAAGTGTTAATACATGGTGCAAGCCCAGCTGAACTATCGCTTACTCTAAAGATACTGTGAATATTTACCATCTAATGTATGCCCCTGTGTTAATTACTGCACACACAAGACCCCAGGGGTGGGCTCCGGTTCTATCAGAAGAGCTGTTAGTGCACGCGGACGACACAGTCTAAGAATCTGATGGTTTGTTATGTAGTAGCTTTAGAATGAGACTACACGGAGGAGTGAATGTGCGGTATGTATTTCTTATCAGACACAGACAGCTGACGGAAATGTTAGTTGATCTGATAAGTTCGCTCTTCTGATAGAACACCGGTGTGGATATAGATCTCTCTTACATTTGTGATACATATATAGGTGTATGTGTGTAAGTGACTGTGTGCGAGAATATCTTAAATCGACTAACTGCATTTTTCATTCAGATAGAACATACAATTTTAATTAACATTCCAATGTACTTCTATTAGCAAATTTTCTTTGATTTCTTGTGATCCTTGGTTGAAAAGCAGGAAGGTACATTCAGGAGTGTGCACGTGTCTGGAGTACAATATGGCAGCAGTTTTGCAACAATTACATTAGCAAGAGCACTAGTTTAGCAGCACTATCTGCTGTCATGTAGTGTTCAAAACATGTACACGCTAGCTACCTAGCTATCTCTTCAACAAAGAATAACAAAGAAAATGTTATAATAGAAGTAAATTGGAAACTTTTTTAAAATTGTATTCTCTATTTGAGTCATGAAAGAAAAAAAAAATCGGGTTTCATGTCCCTTTAAGGTGGCAAATGATGCTCTACACAGTCTCTTCATCCTCTTAGGTGTCTCTGTCTACCTCTTCATTTGATGCAGTTTCTGTAATGTAACAATATATGTAACCAGGGTGCATTTACACTGTTGAGAGAGGAGTAGCCTGTTGGCACTTTATAAGAGATCCTATTAATAGCCTTATGCTTGGCTTCAGCCCTCAGGTCAGGGGACTGGAAAATCCCAGCATGAGAACATGCTGGTCAATCAATTTGCCTTAAAGGGACAATCGTGAGCACAATGTTATCTATATGACACACATGAACAAACAGTAACCAACTGTCAAAAACTGTCAAAATGCACTGAGATAAGAGGCAGTTCAATGGCTTAGTAATAAGCATATTAGCTTACCTAGGTTTAGCTTTCCCCAAATACAGAGAGAAAAGCAAATTTGATAACAGAAGTAAATTGGAAATGTGTTATAAATTGCATGCTCTATCTGAATCATGACTTTAATTTTGACTAAACTGTCCCTTTAAATTTAAATTCTAGTCTTGATCTAAAGCAAAGAGAACTGGAAGCTCTAGTTTATACCAAAAAATGTGCTTTACATTGTTGTAATATTCTGAAACATTGTATGAATTTATTTCACACGCACATACACAGTTCTTTCTAAAGTTTAACATGCCAGTGTATTTTATTTAAAGGAACAGTATACTGTTAAATTATTTTTCCCTTAACAGGACAGTAAAGTCATAATTAGATCATGATTTAGACAGATCATACAATTTTAAACAACTTTCCAATGTACTTTTATTATTTAATTTGCTTCCTTCTCTTGTTATCCTTAGCTGAAATCTTTATCTAGGTAAGCTCAGGAGCAGCAATTGGCTGCTGATTGTTGGCTGCATATATATATCAATTGTTATTGGCTCATCCATGTATTCAGTTAGAAACCAGTAGTGCATTGCTGCTCCTTCAACAAATGATACCAAGAGAATGAAACAAATATTATAATAGAAGTAAACTGGAAAGTTGTTTAAAATTGAATGTTCTGCCTAAATCATGAAAGAAAAATGTGGGGTTTCATGTCCCTTTAATGTGTTTCCAGTTACCAGCTGCAGAGTATATTTTTGAATATGAAACAGCCTTCTTTGTAACTCAATAAAATGGATTGAGCATGCAGCTAAATTAGATCTACTTAAAAGGGACAGAAAACCCAAAATTTTCTTTCAGGATTTGGATAGAACATACAGTTTTAAACAACTTTCTAATTAACTTTGATTATCAAATTTACTTCATTCTCTTTTTATCCTTTGCTGAAGGAACAGCACTGCATTACTCAGCTAGCTGAACACATCTAGTTAGCCAATCACCAGAGACAAATGTGTGCAGGCACCATTCAGCAGCTAGCTCCCACTAGTGTATCATATGTGTGTATTATTTTTCAACAAGGGATAACAAGAGAACAAAGCACTTTTAAAAATAAAAGTGAATTTAGTTCTGAATCATGCACGTTTAATTTTGACTTTCCTATCCCTTTAATTTACCACTTTCTGTACACAAGCATGCTTCTTTATATTATCTTTGTCTGTATACCAATGCCCAATACTTAGAACAATTTAAAATTAGCATTTTATTATTTCCATCCCTCTCCTAAACCCCCACTTTAGAGTACTTTCTTATGCTACCTATATTTACACAGCTCTCAATATGGGTAGGGATAAAAGGCAAAATCACATATTTCAAATGCAGAAATAAAGGTAAACAATCTATTTGTAAACAGTTTAATTAAAGGGGAGGAAAAATTATGAATGAAACACTGTCTCTAATAGCTCCAATTTACTTTTGTATGAACCAGCTTATATTATTAAGGGTTAATTTATACATTTATAAAATAAGAATTATTTTTGCTTATAAACATCCCTCACTGCATCTGTGCTTCCTTCTAAAATTCAGTCAGCATTCTAATTATTTATATATATATATATATAAATATATGTGTGTGTGTGTGTGTGTGAAAAATCTGTTTATTTTATTATTATTTATTTTTTACTAGGAGTGGAGTAGTAAAATATTTAGAGCCAGCAGCTATAAAGTATTAGGTCTCAAAAACCTTAGCTTTCTATGTAAATGATTCCCTATACTCCTGTTTTTTTTGCATATTAAAAGGCAAAATAGGATTAACCTCCCACTTATGATTATGAGCTATACACAAAACTATATAACAGTGTAAGGCAGGGTGTGTTGCTCTTCATATGATTGTAAACTGAGCAGGAAGAAATGGCATTGATGCTAAGTATAGATTTGGCTCAATCTAACACATAAATATCTAGGTCTAATGGGTAAGTACAAAAGAAAGGTAGTGCAAAAGAAAGTCCCCGCCTAGGTCAGCAGAAGCAATGTTTGCAAGATCTGAAGAAGAAAAAACACAACACAATGACCTGGAAAAACTTCAAGAACATGAACAAATTAGCAGAGGCTAACTGCACAATTGTTATGAAACTGATCACCTGAGGGGTCTAATGTTTATAGATGGCCTAAAGTCAAAATTAAAACATATGTATACAAAAATACATGTTTTAAGGGGCTTTATTTTTAATGATTCATTTCTGCACACTGTACTAGCAAACTACTTGAAAACCTTGGTGAGTAGGTTTCTCTTATTTGCCTTGATTGTGACCAATTAGGACTTGCTGTGAACATGTTTGTTGATTACATGCACCATGTAGCTAGTTTGGGAGTATACAGGTGGCCCTCATATTACAACGGTTCAATTTACACCGTTTCAGAATAACAACCTTTTTTTCCAGTCATGTGACTGCTATTGAGAAGCAGTGCATTTATTAAAATAGCCAGTAGGTGGAGCTCTCCGCTTGTTTTGCAGCAAAGCCAAGCAAGCTGAAATTAATCAGTTTAACCAGACCTTAGCTATCAAGCAGATTTCAAAGGAACAAGATCTTCCTGTCTATAAATCAGTCCAGATTGGAATGCATAGAAAACAGAATTTATGCTTACCTGATAAATTACTTTCTCCAACGGTGTGTCCGGTCCACGGCGTCATCCTTACTTGTGGGATATTCTCTTCCCCAACAGGAAATGGCAAAGAGCCCAGCAAAGCTGGTCACATGATCCCTCCTAGGCTCCGCCTACCCCAGTCATTCGACCGACGTAAAGGAGGAATATGCATAGGAGAAATCATATGATACCGTGGTGACTGTAGTTAGAGAAAATAATTCATCAGACCTGATTAAAAAAACCAGGGCGGGCCGTGGACCGGACACACCGTTGGAGAAAGTAATTTATCAGGTAAGCATAAATTCTGTTTTCTCCAACATCGGTGTGTCCGGTCCACGGCGTCATCCTTACTTGTGGGAACCAATACCAAAGCTTTAGGACACGGATGATGGGAGGGAGCAAATCAGGTCACCTAGATGGAAGGCACCACGGCTTGCAAAACCTTTCTCCCAAAAATAGCCTCAGAAGAAGCAAAAGTATCAAATTTGTAAAATTTGGTAAAAGTGTGCAGTGAAGACCAAGTCGCTGCCTTACATATCTGATCAACAGAAGCCTCGTTCTTGAAGGCCCATGTGGAAGCCACAGCCCTAGTGGAGTGAGCTGTGATTCTTTCAGGAGGCTGCCGTCCGGCAGTCTCATAAGCCAATCGGATGATGCTTTTAAGCCAAAAAGAGAGAGAGGTAGAAGTTGCTTTTTGACCTCTCCTTTTACCAGAATAAACAACAAACAAAGAAGATGTTTGTCTGAAATCCTTTGTAGCCTCTAAATAGAATTTTAAAGCACGAACTACATCCAAATTGTGTAACAAACGCTCCTTCTTTGAAACTGGATTCGGACACAAAGAAGGCACAACTATCTCCTGGTTAATGTTTTTTGTTAGAAACAACTTTCGGAAGAAAACCAGGTTTAGTACGCAAAACCACCTTATCTGCATGGAACACCAGATAAGGAGGAGAACACTGCAGAGCAGATAACTCTGAAACTCTTCTAGCAGAAGAAATTGCAACCAAAAACAAAACTTTCCAAGATAGTAACTTAATATCTACGGAATGTAAGGGTTCAAACGGAACCCCTTGAAGAACTGAAAGAACTAAATTGAGACTCCAAGGAGGAGTCAAAGGTTTGTAAACAGGCTTGATTCTAACCAGAGCCTGAACAAAAGCTTGAACATCTGGCACAGCCGCCAGTTTTTTGTGAAGTAAAACAGATAAAGCAAGAAATCTGTCCCTTCAAAGAACTTGCAGATAATCCTTTCTCCAAACCCTCCTGTAGAAAGGATAGAATCTTAGGAATTTTTATCTTGTTCCATGGGAATCCTTTAGATTCACACCAACAAATATATTTTTTCCATATTTTATGGTAAATTTTCCTAGTTACAGGCTTTCTAGCCTGAACAAGAGTATCAATGACAGAATCTGAAAACCCACGCTTTGATAAAATCAAGCGTTCAATCTCCAAGCAGTCAGTTGGAGTGAAGCCAGATTCGGATGTTCGAATGGACCTTGAACAAGAAGGTCCTGTCTCAAAGGTAGCTTCCATGGTGGAGCCGATGACATATTCACCAGGTCTGCATACCAAGTTCTGCGTGGCTACGCAGGAGCTATCAAGATCACCGAAGCCCTCTCCTGATTGATCCTGGCTACCAGCCTGGGAATGAGAGGGAACGGTGGGAATACATAAGCTAGGTTGAAGGTCCAAGGCGCTATCAGTGCATCTACTAGAGTCGCCCTGGGATCCCTGGATCTGGACCCGTAGCAAGGAACCTTGAAGTTCTGACGAGACGCCATCAGGTCCATGTCTGGAATGCCCCATAATTGAGTTATTTGGGCAAAGATTTCCGGATGGAGTTCCCACTCCCCCGGATGGAAAGTCTGACGACTCAGAAAATCCGCTTCCCAATTTAAACACCAAAAAACTCTTAGCCATCTCCGTGGAGATGTTGCCTGTGCAACGGCAAAGAGAATGACTGGGGTAGGCGGAGCCTAGGAGGGATCATGTGACCAGCTTTGCTGGGCTCTTTGCCATTTCCTGTTGGGGAAGAGAATATCCCACAAGTAAGGATGACGCCGTGGACCGGACACACCTATGTTGGAGAAAGAACTGTTTGCAGAAAAAAACATAATTTATGTAAGAACTTACCTGATAAATTAATTTCTTTCATATTGGCAAGAGTCCATGAGCTAGTGACATATGGGATATACAATCCTACCAGGAGGGGCAAAGTTTCCCAAACCTCAAAATGCCTATAAATACACCCCTCACCACACCCACAATTCAGTTTAACGAATAGTCAAGCAGTGGGGTGATAAAGAAAGGAGAAGAAAGCATCAACAAAGGCAATTTGCAAATAATTGTGCTTTATACAAAAAAATCATAACCACCATAAAAAAGGGTGGGCCTCATGGACTCTTGTCAATATGAAAGAAATTAATTTATCAGGTAAGTTCTTACATAAATTATGTTTTCTTTCATGTAATTGGCAAGAGTCCATGAGCTAGTGACATATGGGATATCAATACCCAAGATGTGGAGTCTTCCACTCAAGAATCAGTAGAGAGGGAGGGAATAAAAATAAAAACAGCCATATTCCGCTGAAAAAATTAATCCACAACCCAAAAAAATAAGTTTATTTTCATTTTTGAAAGAAAAAAACTTAAATCAAAAGTAGAAGAATCAAACTGAAACAGCTGCCTGAAGAACTTTTCTACCAAAAACTGCTTCCGAAGAAGCAAATACATCAAAACGGTAGAATTTAGTAAATGTATGCAAAGAAGACCAAGTCGCCGCTTTGCAAATCTGATCAACTGAAGCTTCATTCTTTAAAGCCCACGAAGTGGAGACTGATCTAGTAGAATGAGCTGTAATTCTCTGAGGCGGGGCCTGACCCGATTCCAAATAAGCTTGATGAATCAAAAGTTTCAACCAAGAAGCCAAGGAAATAGCAGAAGCCTTCTGACCTTTCCTAGGACCAGAAAATAAAACAAATAGACTGGAAGTCTTCCTGAAATCTTTAGTAGCTTCCACATAATATTTCAAAGCTCTTACCACATTCAAAGAATGAAAGGATCTCTCCAAAGAATTCTTAGGATTAGGACATAAGGAAGGGACAACAATTTTTCTACTAATGTTGTTAGAATTCACAACATTAGGTAAAAATTGAAAAGAAGTCTGCAAAACTGCCTTATCCTGATGAAAAATCAGAATATGAGACTCACAAAAAAGAGCAGATAGCTCAGAAACTCTTCTAGCAGAAGAGATAGCCAAAAGGAACAACACTTTCCAAGAAAGTAGTTTAAAGGGACAGTCTACACCAGCATTTTTATTGTTTTAAAAGATAGATAATCCCTTTATTACCCATTCCACAGTTTTGCATAACCATCACAGTTATAATAATATACTTTTAACCTCTGTGATTATCTTGTATCTAAGCCTCTGCAAACTGCCCCTTTATTTCAGTTCTTTTGACAGACTTGCAGTTTAGCCAATCACTGCCTGCTCCCAGATAACTTCACGTGCACGAGCACAGTGTTATCTAGTGTATATGAAATACGTGAACTAACACCCTCTAGTGGTGAAAAACTGTTCAAATGCATTCTGAAAAGAGGTGGCCTTCAAGGTCTAAGAAATTAGCATATGAACCTCCTAGATTAAGCTTTCAACTAAGAATACCAAGAGAACAAAGCAAAATAGGTGATAAAAGTAAATTGGAAAATTGTTTAAAATTATATGCTCTATCTGAATCATGAAAGTTTATTTTGGCCTAGACTGTCCCTTTAATGTCCAAAGAATGCATAGGCTCAAATGGAGGAGCCTGCAAAGCCTTCAGAACCAAATTAAGACTCCAAGGAGGAGAAATTGATTTAATGACAGGCTTAATACGAACTAAAGCCTGTACAAAACAGTGAATATCAGGAATTATAGCAATCTTTCAGTGAAATAAAACAGAAAGAGCTGAGATTTGTCCTTTCAAGGAACTTGCAGACAAACCCTTATCCAAACCATCCTGAAGGAACTGTAAAATTCTAGGAATTCTAAAAGAATGCCAGGAGAATTTATGAGAAGAACACCATGAAATGTAAGTCTTCCAAACTCTATAATAAATCCTTCTAGAGACAGATTTACGAGCTTGTAACATAGTATTAATCACTGAGTCAGAGAAACCTCTATGAATTAGAACTAAGTGTTCAATTTCCATACCTTCAAATTTAATGATTTGAGATCCTGATGGAAAAACAGACCTTGAGATAGTAGGTCCGGCCGTAACGGAAGTTGCCAAGGCGGGCAACTGGACATCCGAACCAGATCCGCATACCAAAACCTGTGTGGCCATGCTGGAGCCACCAGCAACACAAAAGACTGTTCCATGATGATTTTGGAGATCACTCTTGGAAGGAGAACGAGAGGCGGGAAGATGTAAGCAGGATGATAACACCAAGGAAGTGTCACTGCTTCCGCCTGAACATCCCTGGACCTGGACAGGTATCTGGGAAGTTTCTTGTTTAGATGAGAGGCCATGAGATCTATCTCTGGAAGACCCCACATCTGAACAATCTGAGAAAACACATCTGGATGGAGAGACCACTCCCCTGGATGTAAAGTCTGGCGGCTGAGATAATCCACCTCCAAATTGTCTACACCTGGGATATGCACCGCAGAGATTAGACAGGAGCTGGATTCCGCCCAAGCAAGTATCCAAGATACTTCTTTCATAGCTTGGGGACTGTGAGTCCCACCCTGATGATTGACATAAGCCACAGTTGTGATATTGTCTGTCTGAAAACCAATGAACGGTTCTCTCTTTAGCAGAGGCCAGAACTGAAGAGCCCTAAGAATTGCACAGATTTCTAAAATATTTATATATATAATATATTGCTGGCATGCTGCGACCAATTTTAAACGTCTCTCGTCTGTTAGAGACAGAGTCATGGACACTGAATCTATCTGGAAGCCTAAAAAGG
This sequence comes from Bombina bombina, assembly GCF_027579735.1. NCBI lineage: Eukaryota > Metazoa > Chordata > Amphibia > Anura > Bombinatoridae > Bombina > Bombina bombina. The sequence goes on from NC_069499.1 coordinate 546,447,893, forward strand.
TGACCCTTGTCCGAGGAATCAAGAAACATTTTGGTAAATTGATCCTCCAACCATGTTTCCGAAGAAACAACACTAGTTGATTCGTGTGAGATTCTGCAGTATGTAAAGACTGAGCTAGTACCAAGATATCGTCCAAATAAGGAAACACTGCAATACCCTGTTCTCTGATTACAGATAGTAGGGCACTCAGAACTTTTGAAAAGATTCTTGGAGCTGTTGCTAGGCCAAATGGAAGAGCAACAAATTGGTAATGCTTGTGTAGAAAAGAGAATCTCAGAAACTGATAGTGTTCTGGATGAATCAGAATATGAAGGTATGCATCCTGCAAGTCTATTGTGGACATATAATGTCCTTGCTGAACAAAAGGCAGAATAGTCCTTATAGTCACCATCTTGAAAGTTGGTACTCTTACATAACGATTCAAAATTTTCAGATCCAGAACTGGTCTGAATACATTTTCTCTCTTTGGTACAATGAATAGGTTTGAATAAAACCCCAAACCTTGTTCCTGAGGAGGAACTGGCATGGATTACCCCTGAAGACTCCAGGTCTGAAACACACTTCAGAAAAGCCTGAGCTTTTACTGGATTTACAGGGATGCGTGAGAGAAAAAAATCTTCTCACAGGAGGTCTTACTTTGAATCCTATTTGATACCCTTGAGAGACAATGCTCTGAATCCAATGATTTTGGACAGATTTTATCCAAAGATCCTTGAAAAACCTTAATCTGCCCCCTACCAACTGAGCTGGAATGAGACCCGCACCTTCATGTGGACTTAGGGGCTGACTTTGGTTTCCTAAATGGCTTGGATTTATTCCAATTTGAGGAAGGCTTCCAATTGGAAGCAGGTTCCTTGGGAGGAGGATTGAGTTTTTGTTCCTTATTCTGACGAAAGGAACGAAAACGGTTAGAAGCCTTAGATTTACCCTTAGGTTTTTTTATCCTGAGGCAGAAAAACTCCTTTTCCTCCAGTGATAGTTGAAATAATAGAATCCAACTGAGAACCAAATAAATTATTACCTTGGAAATAAAGAGATAGTAATCTAGATTTAGATGTCATATCAGCATTCCAAGATTTAAGCCACAAAGCTCTTCTAGCTAATACAGCTAAAGACATGGATCTAACATCAATTTTGATAATATCAAAAATGGCATCACAAATAAAATGATTAGCATGTTGCAGTAAGCGAGTAATGCTAGATATGTCAGGATCCAATTCTCGTTGCGCTAAATTCTCCAACCAAAAAGTTGAGGCAGCCGCAACATCAGCCAAAGAAATAGCAGGTCTGAGAAGATGACCTGAATATAAATAGGCCTTCCTTAGATAAGATTGAAGCTTCCTATGTAAAGGATCCTTAAAGGAAGTACTATCTTCCATAGGAATAGTGGTACGTTTAGTAAGAGTAGAAATAGCCCCATCAACTTTGGGGATTTTTTTCCCAAAACTCTATAGATTTTGCTGGTAAAGGATACAATTTTTTAAATGTTGAAGAAGGAATAAAAGAAGTACCTGGCTTATTCCATTCCCTAGAAACCATATCAGAAGCCTCAGGAATAGGAAAAACCCCTGGGGAAACCACAGGAGGTTTAAAAACAGCATTTAAACGTTTATTAGACTGAACGTCAATAGGACTGGTTACCTCAATATCCAAAGTAATTAACACTTCTTTAAATAAAGAACGCATATACTCTATTTTAAATAAATAAGTAGATTTGTCAGTGTCAATGTCTGAGGAAGGATCTTGTGTCTCAGATAGATCCTCATCAGAAGAGGATAAATTATTATTTTGTTGGTCATTTGAAATTTCATCAGCTAAATGAGAAGTTTTAAAAGACCTTTTACGTTTATTAGAAGGTGGAAATGCAGACAAAGCCTTCAAAATAGAATCAGAAACAAATTCTTTAAAATTTACAGGTATATCATGCACATTAGAAGTTGAAGGAACTGCAACTGGCAATGTACTATTACTGATGGAAACACTATCTGCATGTAAAAGTTTATCATGACAACTATTACAAATGACATTTGGTGAAATAATTTCTACACTTTTACAACAAATGCACTTAGCTTTGGTAGAACCGATGTCAGGCAGCAATGTTCCAGCAGAAACTTCCATCTTGCTCAATGTAAGAGAAAAAACAACATATAAAGCAAAATTATCTATTTCCTTATATGACAGTTTCAGGAATGGGAAAAAATGCAAAACGCATAGGCCTCTGATAGAGAAAAAAAGCAAGAGGCAAATATCAATGGGGTATTGAAATAATGGAAAAAAATTGGCGCCAAGTATGACGCACAACGTAACGTAAACTTTTTTGGAAAATAACCGGAAATTACACACTCGCATCACTAATGACGCCGCCATGTGAAAGGTCTCGACGAAGTTGCGTCATAAACGTATTTTTTTCGCGCCAAAAATATTTTCGCGCAAAGAATGACGCAATAAAGTTTAGCATTTGACGCACCCGCCAGCCTAATACCCACAATTGCAAGATGTAGTCAATTGAAAAAAAGACTAAACCCCAGGTAAGAAATACATTTCTTCAAATGTTTAAATTCCCCAAATATGAAACTGACAGTCTGCTGAAGGAAATACATGAACCTGACTCATGGCAAATATAAGTACAATACATATATTTAGAACTTTATATAAATGCATAAAGTGCCAAACCATAGCTGAGGTGTCTTAAGTAATGAAAACATACTTACCAAAAGACACCCATCCACATATAGCAGATAGCCAAACCAGTACTGAAACAGTTATCAGTAGAGGTAATGGTAAATTGAGAGTATATCGTCGATCTGAAAAGGGAGGTAGGAGATGAATTTCTACGACCAATAACAGAGAACCTATGAAATAGACCCCCATTAGGGAAATCATCGTATTCAAATAAGTAATACTCCCTTCACGTCCCTCTGACATTCGCTGTACTCTGAGAGGAATCGGGCTTCAACAATGCTGAGAAGCGCATATCAACGTAGAAGTCTTAGCACAAACTTACTTCACCACCTCCATAGGAGGGAAAGTTTGTAAAACTGAATTGTGGGTGTGGTGAGGGGTGTATTTATAGGTATTTTGAGGTTTGGGAAACTTTGCCCCTCCTGGTAGGATTGTATATCCCATATGTCACTAGCTCATGGACTCTTGCCAATTACATGAAATAAATGCAAGTGAAGTCTGTGTTGTGTGATTATTTTATTAGGTTTATAATGCTGTTTAGCATTTAAAGTCTTCATTTCAAAGCTTTAAAAATAATGTATTAGGTGTTACTTATGACAATTTTGAGAGGGGCCTGTAACCTATCTGCCTCTCTTTCCATTGACTTACATTATAAACTGGGTTTCAATTTACAACGGTTTCGATTTACAACCATTCCTTCCAGAACCTAATCCCAGCGTAAACTGAGGGCTACCTGTACTATGCAACACTGTGCGGCAAATCACTTCCAGCTCCTCTGTTTAGGGAATGTAAAAAAACAAACAAAAACAGTTTTACAGCAAAATAATAATTGCAATAAAATTAAAATGTAAATGTGTCACTCTTAGTATAATGTCTATTTAAACTTTATAAATGTTTTTGTGTTGTAAAGACCAAACTTTACACAAACCCTGCTTAAATCATATAGGCTTTAGCTGGAACCACTTAGAAAAATAACAATGTTCTACAAGAAAACTGGCAGCAGAAATGTTTGTTTTTCCCCCAGTTAAAAGCAGGAAACTGATAAGTAAAAATACATTGCAAAAAAAAGAAAGAATACAATGTAACTGGAGAGTTCAAGTAAATATGATGCCAAATGCTGATTAAACAAATAAACAAACACAGACAACATAATGAAACTCAAATATATATTTTTACAGGATTAGATTGTTTCTTTTACTTTAAATTCTCTCTTTAAATGCGCATTACATTGTTGTGAGCTATTGAATTCATTTTTGACACGCACAATGGGCCTGCCCTTTAAATAGACTCAAGAGCAGACTCCATCCCGGATGCAGACACCGAGTCCCCTTTGTCTGGAGAGGATCCCAAAGCACTGCCCAGCCCTGGCATGAGGGATAAGAGCCAACCCTGTCTACAACCGTTTGATTCCTGAAGTTAACAACAAATACAGGGCAGCAGCCTTTAGTGCCTGTATCGCAGAATATTAAAGCCAAACACAGCTTATTCCATAGACTATGTATCTTGTAGTTTCATGCAGATGTGCTCTCTCTGAAACTCAAGGTATTTTACACATTACAATTGGTTTATTTGTGAATGAAAATTTGCTAGAGCGGTCTACTGGTTGTATTCATTAAATACATTGGAATTGCCAATGAAAGCTACCAAAGGTTAAATTGATTAATTGCAAAGAGGCACACATGCACTCTGTATACTAAAATGCCATACTGTACTATTGAGCTTTCTATTGGAAGAGAGAATAGATTAACACATGAGAAGGCAGTGCAGCAAGTCTGGGAGTAAAAAAGACAGGATGTATGCTTACTCATGACAAAAAAACACACATTTCTTGTTTAGAAGAGAATGAGGGTCAAAGGAAATTCTTTGAAAGCTGCCAGATACCACCACAGGTCTAAGTAACATAACAAAGCTGATGTGGCCTTTAGAGAATTTCCCAGCAGTCTCCTCCCTGATCTGGTATGTGAGACCCTCACTCTATAGACACCACGTATTAGGTTTTATACAATACAGATTCAGTTGGCTTACATCATTAAACACCTACTATATGTATTACTTTATTTTCATTATAAAGTGTATTTTAACTTTATGGTTTTATGCCAAGACAAATGCTGAAGGCATTATGGGACTATTCTGTGGACGGTTTGATGAAAGCTAAACCTAGATAGGCTCATATGCCAATTTCTAAGCCCTTGAAGGCCTCTTGTCTCAGTGCATTTTGACAACTTTACACAGTTAGACACTGCTAGGTAAGGTGTGTCATTAACATTGTGCTCACTCCCATGAAGTTATTTACGAGTCACAACCAATTGGCTAAAATGTAAGTCTGTCAAATGAATTGAGATAAGGGGCAGTCTGCAGAGGCTTAGATACAAGGTAATCACAGAGGTAAATCATATTAATATAACTGTTAGTTATGCAAAACTGGGGAATGGGTAATAAAGGGATTATCTATCTTTTTAAACAAAAATGTTCAAGTAGACTACCCCTTTAATACTGACTGCCATAATTTCTTTTTTTACCAGCATTATGTAGAATGAAGAACATTTGGCAATATATTTTTTCCCTTTTTCTTCTAAAAAACATATTCCGACATTTATTTGACAGAAACAAGACAAATGAAGCTTCAAGTATACAGCATGAAGAAAGAGCTACTCATTCTCTTACGCATTAATTGCAAGTCTCTGAATCACAAGTTCAGCCAATTTATCTATTCCCAGACATGATACTAGACCTCAAGTGCTGGGTATGTCTCAGATGTGTGGTTTTCTGACCTTTTGACCTAATACTCTGAACATAGGAATAAATGTTATTCTCAAATACACAGTATGTCAACAGTTGAAATGAATAGTGGTGTCCTATTTCTGGCTTCAAACAACTTATTTCTGCTTACAAGCGGGCTGGAGGTGAGATACAGGATATTTCTGTGTTGCTGGTTCTGTAGCAAATTTAGAATAGGACAATTTTATGGTGATGAATTCCATTTTTAAATTGTATATTATTATAATCATTTATTTATAATTTCAAAGCACTGAATAGCTGTCATTATCTGTAGGGTAAAATATGCAAAGTGTTAGAAAAAGCACATCTGCATAGAATAATGTGTTAAATTACAAAAAAGAAAACAAGGCCACATTTTAAATTTACTCCTTAATTGTTCAAATGAAATAAAAGTTTAAAAAACAAACATTCAAAAATTAACACCAAAAAAAAAATAATCAATTTTGTCAACCTCAAAATGCATAAAGTAATTTGAAATACTTATGGTTAATAAATTATTAACAAGACATAATGCCTTCCTAAAAGCCAACGGTCAGGGAGTTAGGGGGGCATCTGGATCTGCAACTAAAATTCACCCACAGAAAATATGAACTGTGCAAATTTAAAACTTTTTATGAAAATAAGAAAGGTGGTTAAAAATAAATGCAAAAAATGGGTTATAATCATAACAAAAGCACAACAGCACAGTACTTCAATAAAGAAAGGCACGTTACCTTATTATACAAACTAATCTCAATCACTGATTCCCTGTAAAGTGACAGTAAACACCTTGTTAATTACAAGACATTTCTGTTTTGTTACTATAAAACATAAAATATTAATCCAGGAAGCATTCAACTATAGTGTGGTCTCACGGCTGGAGATGAAAACTGCACTAATTAACCCCTTAGATTAAAAATGACATCTGAAGTTCAGGGTTAGTCAGCTGTAAAGGGGATAACTGATTTAATCCCTCTAACGACTGAATTGGAAAACAAGGGTTAAACCATGCTCAAAGGAAAGAAAAAAACTAAACAAAACCTCCCTAGTTCTGGATGGGCTCCCAGAGATGTTAGTCTGTTTCTATAGTAGAACTTTTTTTTATTTTTTTAAAGAAATTCCTGGGTTAGAAAGATCCTTTTATCTGTCATCACTTGTACCTGAGTTGCAAAGACGTAATGCAGGCAAAACAAATGAATGCATTTCAGCAGACCATGAAGAAAATAAAAAGAGTTTGAACTTGCAAGGAATACATGTGCATACCGATACTATTAAAGGGACAGTCTGCATTAACATTTGTTATTACCCATTCCCCAGGTTTGCATAACCAACACATTTATATTAATACACTTTTTGCCTCTGCAGACTGTCCTTATCTCAGTGCTTTTGACAGCATTTTAGCCAATTAGAACTGACTCACAAATAACTCCACAAGAGTGAACGCAATGTTATCTTTATGGCACAAACAAACTAGTGCTGTCTAGCTGTAAAAAAAAAATAATCAAAATGCAATAAGATAAGATGTGGCTTTCAAGGGTTTAGATATTAGCATATGAGCCTACCTAGGATTTAGCTTTTAACAAAGAATACCAAAAGAACAAAGCAAATTTGCTGATAAAAGTAAATTGGAAAGCTGTTTAAAATTGCATGCCCTATCTGAATCATAAGTTTAATTTTGACTTTACGGTCCCTCCCTTTAAGTGAGCATACAGTTTTATGACAGTGTTGTTTGTGTGTATGCAAAAATCACAAGTAGAGAAGAAAATGCTACAAATCTGTACAAATTTCTGTGTGTATTTTGTTAGCTATATTTCTGCTACTCCATTTGGAACATTGATGTTAAAAGAACAATATTATGTTATAAAACACTTATATTATGAATATATATATATTGTTTAGGGCTTGACAAATTGCCTCTTCCTAAAACTGGAAACCAGCTAGAATTTTAGCCAATATTCACTTAAAATTAGCTAATTTTTATTGCACAAATCATCATTAAACACACATTTTGCAATGAATTGGTGCATTGAGTAGCAGAAAATTATATAATAGAAAATATTTCACTGCTCCCCTGCTACTTCAATGTCTTTTATTTTTTAAACAGATACATATACATACAGGGGTCAAGTCGAGCGGGAACGCATTGGGAATGGAGTTCCTGCACTATTTTTGCAGGAGGATCTAAGTTCCCCCTGGACAGAGAACAGATACACCTCAAACACCGCTGCTGCCGGTGGGAAGAGCTGGAGCACAGTCTGGTTAGAGAGAAAGTGAGATCCTCTTGTAATGGGCAGTAACACATCCTACCATACACTAAATGCAGCCTATCAGCAGTCTTGCTGTGTGATCACCCTGCACTGTGTGTAACACATGGGGCCCGATCCGATATGCAGCGTTGCGCGCAAAAGCCGGCGACGCCAAATTTTGCGCGGGGTTTGGTATCACATATACGGCGTAGCATACAAGTTACGCATGTATATTTCAGCCTTCGCCCGTATTTTTTTGACCCATAGACTGACATAGAAAACGTGCAATTTCGTATCCAATATACAGCGTAAGGACTTACGCGCGCAGAATTCAGAAAATCTACTCCATTCTCATCTCGCCACAAATTGCAGGCGCAGCAGCCCTTGCACTGACTTATAAACCAACGTAACTCTCTGAAGGCCTAACAAATGCATGCTCAACAACATACATATCAGCAGCTTGATCTCAAAAAGTTAAACCTCCTCAAAGCATTTATTATTCCTGCCCCTGCAAGTGTGTCAAACCAATCACAAATAGCACAACCTCTCAACAGGAAGCCTAAAAAACCTGCCAATGCACATCCTCATTAGCCACCATGTTTTCCTGCTTTCCATAGAGAGGCAGCATCATGGGGAACAAGGGGTGCTGGAAGCCCTACAAGCCCCTTTTGTTCCGTCTATACATGCCGATTCTATAGTTGCTGCTGCCCCTGCTGCTGCAGCTGGTCATCGAATTACATACTGCGGATTTCCACTGCATGTAAGTGAAACTACTACATCCCACCCCCCTTCCCTTAACCACCCTAATTACTGAACATATCTCATTTGTTTAATTCATGTTTAGGTCACTATGATTTATTGACTATCATTAAGAAGAATGAAAATGGATGTTTATACCTTATGTTCACACCTTCTGTAAATACATTATTATTTAGATATATATACCCATGTGCAGGGATAGGCAAGGTGTCCTTCATTAAAGGCTCGTGCCTATCCCTGCACATGTGTCAATTTCTATTGGATGTGAGAAACCTTGATTTACATCTTATAAGTGAATATTACTATATGTACCCTTCATACACAACTATGTGATGTGGTTTATAGAACATGAATATGTCAAACATGATGATATTACCTTTTTTGGGCCATTTCCACACAGGCCTTATTATATGTTTAAACAATATTAGTGTACTAAAACACCCCTCACATGGATGTGGATGACAATTATATGGTAAATAACAGAGGACAAGATTTATGTTGAACTATAAGAATATTTTTTTTTTTTTTTAAGCTTCTTGGATGAGGGGGCTGAGGTAACTGGAGTGGATTTCCTGGTTCTCCTGGTTTGGGAAGATTCAGATGATTCTGCTGGAGTTCTGGCCACAGATGATAGGCTGGAGGCAGTGTCCTGCTGGTGTGTGAAGTGCTCAACCAACACACCCAAGATTTGGTTTTGTTCCCGCCATCTGTTGTCAATCTGCATCTGCATATCAGAAATAATTCTCATCATCTGCGACTGGTTTTGTACAATTCCATTTAATGATGCTGCCATGTCACTCTGCAGCTCTATGGTACGCTGGAGTAACCTCTGTTGGCTCCTGTGAAACCTGTGTTGGCCTCTTTCTCTGCTCTCGCAGCTTGTTATGAGCCTCCTCTGGAGTGAAATGTATTCCTCGCCCAGGGGAGAATACAGTGGATCTACAGGCTCTTGAGCATCAGTGATTCTAGGTGCAGGTTCAGCTCTATCTGCTGGTGCATCATGGACAACTTCAGCTGCTGGTGCTTCAGGGACAACTTCAGCTGCTGGTGCTTCAGGGACAACTTCAGCTGCTGGTGCTTCAGGGACAACTTCAGCTGCTGATGCTTCAGGGACAACTTCAGCTGCTGGTGCTTCAGGGACAACTTCAGCTGCTGGTGCTTCAGGGACAACTTCAGCTATATGCTCATCTGCAGATGGTGGAGCTCTCCCGAGGGAAGAGGATGGTGGAGCTCTCCCGAGGGAAGAGGATGGTGGAGCTCTCCCGAAGGAAGAGGATGGTGGAGCTCTCCAGAGGGAAGAGGATGGTGGAGCTCTCCAGAGGGAAGAGGATGGTGGAGCTCTCCCGAGGGAAGAGGATGGTGGAGCTCTCCCGAGGGAAGAGGATGGTGGAGCTCTCCCGAGAGAAGAGGATGGTGGAGCTCTCCCGAGGGAAGAGGATGGTGGAGCTCTCCCGAGGGAAGAGGATGGTGGAGCTCTCCAGAGGGAAGAGGATGGTGGAGCTCTCCAGAGGGAAGAGGATGGTGGAGCTCTCCAGAGGGAAGAGGATGGTGGAGCTCTGCAGAGGGAAGAGGATGGTGGAGCTCTCAGGATGGATTCTCATCATCTGCGACTGGTTTTGTACAATTCCATTTAATGATGCTGCCATGTCCCTCTGCAGCTCTATGGTACGCTGGAGTAACCTCTGTTGGCTCCTGTGAAACCTGTGTTGGCCTCTTTGTCTGCTCTCGCAGCTTGTTATGAGCCTCCTCTGGAGTGAAATGTATTCCTTGCCCAGAGGAGAATACAGTGGATCTACAGGCTCTTGAGCAGCAGTGATTCTAGGTGCAGGTTCAGCTCTATCTGCTGGTGCATCATGGACAACTTCAGCTGCTGGTGCATCATGGACAACTTCAGCTATATGCTCATCTGCAGATGGTGGAGCTCTCGCGAGGGAAGAGGATGGTGGAGCTCTCGCGAGGGAAGAGGATGGTGGAGCTCTCGCGAGGGAAGAGGATGGTGGAGCTCTCGCGAGGGAAGAGGATGGTGGAGCTCTCGCGAGGGAAGAGGATGGTGGAGCTCTCGCGAGGGAAGAGGATGGTGGAGCTCTCCCGAGGGAAGAGGATGGTGGAGCTCTCCCGAGGGAAGAGGATGGTGGAGTTCTCCCGAGGGAAGAGGATGGTGGAGCTCTTCCGAGGGAAGAGGATGGTGGAGCTCTTCCGAGGGAAGAGGATGGTGGAGCTCTTCCGAGGGAAGAGGATGGTGGAGCTCTTCCGAGGGAAGAGGATGGTGGAGCTCTTCCGAGGGAAGAGGATGGTGGAGCTCTTCCGAGGGAAGAGGATGGTGGAGCTCTTCCGAGGGAAGAGGATGGTGGAGCTCTCCCGAGGGAAGAGGATGGTGGAGCTCTCCCGAGGGAAGAGGATGGTGGAGCTCTCCCGAGGGAAGAGGATGGTGGAGCTCTCCCGAGGGAAGAGGATGGTGGACCTCTCAGGATGGATTCGTAGTCCCATTGACGACTAGTGTGTGACCACTCAGCATGTCCAGTTTGCATTTCTTGTGACATCCCCTTTGTGTAAAAGCCACGACTGTCCTGATATTGTGTTGGGGGGGTAAAGACATGGACACTTCGTGGCTGACTTGGCTCCCCCTCAAAGCAAAAATAATATTCCTCAGGCCAGGTATCTTGCCAGGGGTCGTATGCCAATGGTGGTGGCTTCCGGGTCCTCAACTGAGGCAATCCAACCCTGCTCATGCCTGGGAGCATACTGTCCACGTTGCTGCCTGAAGTCTGGTGGTGGAGGTGGCTGCATGGCTGTGACTGGTGGTGGAGGTGGCTGCATGCCTGTGACTGGTGGTGGAGGTGGCGGCATGCCTGTGACTGGTGGTGGAGGTGGCGGCATGCCTGTTTGCACCCTGCTGACAGGAGGTTCTGTTGAGGAGTCAAATGATGAGAGGGATTAGTACAGTCATATATATGTCCATGTGGGCATACGATATACATTGATACATGCTAGGGCCTATACTCATTGTCATGTCAAACTCTATAACATGCATGTGCAGAATGTGATTTGTAATTAATATGCACAGTATCCAGGTATGTGTTTCATACAATAGTTATGTGTACATGTCAATGACGGAAAAAATGTGTTCTTTAAGTGACACTATGGTCATACAATTTACTTTAGACTGATGTAGGCACAGAACGTGCTTTCTGAGCTAAAAGTATTGTGATGGCTATAGTGTCCATTTACTGAAAACTCTACATGCGGCTTATGGCCTGTGTTACTCTGAGACATGTTAATATTGCACTATTCCACTTCATATCATGAATTGCATTGTGTTAAGTAGCATTAATGTGAAATATAATTGTAGATGTTTTTGTTAGTAGGCCAAATACCATGCTCCTCATTGTGTACCATGAATGTGTGACATTAAAGGGCCACTAAACCCAAAATCGTTCTTTCATGATTCAGATAGAGAATATAAATTTAAACATTACAATTTACTTCTATTATTTATTTTGCTAATTTTTTTTAGATATCCTTAGTTGAAGAAAAAGCAATGCACATGGTGAGCCAAACACACAAGGCTTCTATGTGCAGCAACCAATCAGCAGCTCCTGAGCATATCTAGATATGCTTTTCAGCAAAGAACATCAAGAGAATAAAACAAATTAGATAATATAAGTAAATTAGAAAGATGTTTAAAATTGCATTCTCTTTCTAAATCATGAAAGAAAAAGTGTGGGTGTCATGTCCCTTTAAAGGATGTTATATCTCAAATACATATAATACTGGTGTGTGGGATGTTACTCACCAGCATGATGTGCTGTGGTTGCAGCCCCTGAGTCACGAGCCCCTGGAAGTCCACGGACTGCTGTGATACTCAGGGAGCTGTGTATCATCTCCTGCCAGGTGTTGCATTCGGTTTCCAGGGGTGGACCACCGCCTGTTCCCCTCTGGTGCATGGCTTCCTGCCCCATCTTCTCTTTCACCCTCCTCTTACAGTCGTTCCACCTTTTTTAAGTCCCTCGAAAGTCCTCCTCTGCGGGGCCACACTGTTTACAGCATCCTCTACTGCGAACCATGCAATCTTATGCCTTTGGGCAACGCCATTGCCCTTCTCCTGGCCAAAGAGGGCACTGTGGTTGTCCATGATGGCCTAGACTAGCGCAACATTCTCATCGAATGAGAAGTTTGGGCATCTCATGCGCTCATCCTCTGTGGCCACCTGGCTTGCTCCCTGGGATGTCCCTGGTGTGGGTTCCTCCCTATCCTCTCCCTCCTCCCCCCTTGTGCACCCTCTGTCACTCTTATAAGTGTGCCTGGTCTCTGGGCATCTCCCCTCCCATCATCCCTTCTAACTCTCCCTCTCCCCACTCCACTTACTCCCTGACGGGGACCCCGCTGCTCCTCCTGTCCGCTCCCCTCCGCCCTACCTCTCCCTGACATCCTCACACTACACACACACTCACACCCACTCCCAGTTCAATCACAACCAAACACTCAGCCTATCACACTGTAAAATTGAAATAAAATGTGTTAGAAAAAAAGTGTTGTGTATTTTGTATATGTATGCATGCAAAATGTGTGCAATATGTAAAAGTAAGTAAATGTACAAGCTTACCCAAACAAAAATCAGACTTAACTATTATGCTGCGCCTCTCTCACTACTCTTACTAATCCTAAACTCACTGTAGTGTGCTGTAGCTCAATGAACCATCCAAACACACTGAAGAAAATGGCGGCTGCGCATGGGTTTATGTATGAATTTTGAATAGCGTAATTACGTGGCGCATTATTTAGAACTAGCGGGTAATTTTTAAGGTTGTTAGCCTAATTTGCATAAAACTACTCTGAGACTTTACGTGGACAAAATACTGGCGTAAGTACTTGCGATGACTAAAATGTGTATTTGCGCACATTTTAGATGATCGCCGGTTTTTCATACTTATGCCAGTTTAGCATCTAACGGCGCAGTATATATAATAGCCCGATCTGCAAGGTGAAATTACGAGCGGCGCGGGATCCCTCGCTTGCGACAAAAACTACGCCGTATATCGGATCGCGCCCATGGTGCTTACATTTCTGTGTGCAATATAACAGGTGGTAAGGGCGCTAACAGCTAAAGATAAGTAAAATAATCTATTTAGCAATCATGCATTCTTATGGATATATCAAGGAAAGTATGAAAATAGTGTACATAATAAAATTATTTATTATAAATTCATATATTTGTATAAAATATAGTAAAATGATGGGACGCCTCCCATAATATATATATACATACACATACATGCATATATACAGTATCTTAAATCGAGGAAACAGTAGCCAACAGAGTATACTTGGAAATACGAAACAGTAGAAGCAATGTAAAAAAGTAACTGTCCCGTTGCTATATTCAGTAGCAGCAATAGCAGTAGTCTCAAAAATCTTAATGGAAATTTCCACAATGTCAGAAATCTTCATAAAAGCAACTGATTAGCATTTGCTATCAAAAAAACAAATGGACACGTGGTGAAGGTATTATCTTTCAATTAATCACCTTAGAGTAATTTGACAAGCTTGTCAGTGCCAATACATTGGGACAGATTACCTTCAATCGATTTGATTCCGTCCTTATAAGTCCAGTCCTTATTGGTCCATTAATTAAGTAATTAAGAATGGACCAATAAGGACAAAGAATGACCTTTAAAAGAATATGGAGGAACAGTCACACTTATCTTGATAAAGCCCTCTAGAAGGGTGAAACGTGTCGAAAGCTGTGGCTTACGCTTTTGTTAGAGACCACCACATTGTTTTTATAATAGAGACTTTTTAACCCGGGTTAATTGTTTTAATATCCATGCACCACATGTCCATATGTTTTTTTGATAGCAAATGCTAATCAGTTGCTTTTCTGAAGATTTCTGACATCGTGGAAATTTTCAATAAGATTTTTATTGAGACTACTTCTATTGCTGCTACTGAATATAGCAACGGGACAGTTACTTTTTTACATTGTTTCTACTGTTTCGTATTTCCAAGTATACTCTGTTGGCTACTGTTTCCTTGATTTAAGATACTGCATATATATACGTTAATAAGGGAGACGTCCCATCATTTTACTATATTTTATACGAATATACGCATTTGTAATAAATAATGTTATTGATGTACACTATTTTCATACTTTCCTTGATATATCCAAAAGAATCAGTGTAAGTAGGAGTGGACTAAGCGCTAATAGATATTTGACCTTAAGCTTACTCACAGGTTAGTCTCCTAGCGGGCTGATGAGGATGGAATACAATGAAAGGAGAGAGTAAGCGCTAGAAGCTTAAAAGGCACAGGACTGGATGCTTGCTAAATACTATAAAATTGTTATAAAAATGTTGAATACATATAATATATATAACAATACTGCAACAATGTAAAAAAGATTATGTGCATGGATCCATGACTGTAGCTTAAAAACATACAAACATTATATAGATATATAGAAATGTATAAAATAATAGTGTGTTCTAAAAGTAAACCAGACGTTAAACCAACTTGTGGTTGATAATGGTGATAAATGCGAATGATGGATAAAATCCAGTAGAATCACAATAAAAATCTAAAAATGTTCACAACAATGTTCACAACAAAGATAAAACCTGTGATGTGGTTTAAAAGAACATGATCAAAAAGGTATGTGAGGTCCAAAAATTTTTTGGATAGTGCAAAAAATGAAGATAAAATGAAAAATGTGGTACATTTAAGAGTTTCTGATACAAAGTTAAATTGTGATGAATCCTCCAATGGTGTTGTGAAGAAGTGCTAGGTGTAAAAGGTAGATCCAAAAACCAATGTCAATTATCAGGTGACCGAGTGGAACAGTAATTGGCCAATTGTATCAAACGTAAAAATTAAAAAATGATTGTAATAAATGTGATCACATAAAAAAGTTTAAAAAATGGGAGACAAAAAGAGAGGGAAAAAAAAAAGGGTGCAATGGTTATACAATATTTATCCAGATGAGTGTCCATGCGTTAGGTATCCATGATGGTAGACAAAACAAAAAATGTGATAATAAATGGAAGTGTGAAAAAAAATTGTAAAAATAAAATATAAAAAATATATAAAAGATGTATTAAAAAAATAAAAAATTATAAAAATGCAAAAAACCTGTGGAAAAAAAAAGAAAGAAAGAATAGTGCAAAACTGTTTGTACACAGTAAAAGACAATTAAAAATAAGCTCACCAGTATGTCAACGCGTTTCGGCCTGGATTAGGCCTTTCTCAAGACTATACTGTGATAAGATGTCTGGGAGCTTATATAGGGGTGTTTGTAGAGTGATTGGTGCAGGTTTGGCGCCAAAAAAACAGAATTTATGTTTACCTGATAAATTGCTTTCTCCAACGGTGTGTCCGGTCCACGGCGTCATCCTTACTTGTGGGATATTCTCTTCCCCAACAGGAAATGGCAAAGAGCCCAGCAAAGCTGGTCACATGATCCCTCCTAGGCTCCGCCTACCCCAGTCATTCGACCGACGTTGAGGAATATTTGCATAGGAGAAACCATATGATACCGTGGTGACTGTAGTTAAAGAAAATAAATTATCAGACCTGATTAAAAAACCAGGGCGGGCCGTGGACCGGACACACCGTTGGAGAAAGCAATTTATCAGGTAAACATAAATTCTGTTTTCTCCAACATAGGTGTGTCCGGTCCACGGAGTCATCCTTACTTGTGGGAACCAATACCAAAGCTTTAGGACACGGATGAAGGGGGGGAGCAAATCAGGTCACCTAAATGGAAGGCACCACGGCTTGCAAAACCTTTCTCCCAAAAACAGCCTCAGAAGAAGCAAAAGTATCAAACTTGTAAAATTTGGTAAAAGTGTGCAGTGAAGACCAAGTCGCTGCCCTACATATCTGATCAACAGAAGCCTCGTTCTTGAAGGCCCATGTGGAAGCCACAGCCCTAGTGGAATGAGCTGTGATTCTTTCAGGAGGCTGCCGTCCGGCAGTCTCGTAAGCCAATCTGATGATGCTTTTAATCCAAAAAGAGAGAGAGGTAGAAGTTGCTTTTTGACCTCTCCTTTTACCAGAATAAACAACAAACAAGGAAGATGTTTGACTAAAATCCTTTGTAGCATCTAAATAGAATTTTAGAGCGCGAACAACATCCAAATTGTGCAACAAACGTTCCTTCTTCGAAACTGGTTTCGGACACAAAGAAGGCACGACTATCTCCTGGTTAATGTTTTTGTTAGAAACAACTTTTGGAAGAAAACCAGGTTTAGTACGTAAAACCACCTTATCTGCATGGAACACCAGATAAGGAGGAGAACACTGCAGAGCAGATAATTCTGAAACTCTTCTGGCAGAAGAAATTGCAACCAAAAACAAAACTTTCCAAGATAATAACTTAATATCAACGGAATGTAAGGGTTCAAACGGAACCCCCTGAAGAACTGAAAGAACTAAGTTGAGACTCCAAGGGGGAGTCAAAGGTTTGTAAACAGGCTTAATTCTAACCAGAGCCTGAACAAAGGCTTGAACATCTGGCACAGCTGCCAGCTTTTTGTGGAGTAACACAGACAAGGCAGAAATCTGTCCCTTCAAGGAACTTGCAGATAATCCTTTCTCCAATCCTTCTTGAAGAAAGGATAGAATCTTAGGAATCTTTACCTTGTCCCAGGGGAATCCTTTAGATTCACACCAACAGATATATTTTTTCCATATTTTGTGGTAAATTTTTCTAGTTACAGGCTTTCTGGCCTGAACAAGAGTATCAATAACAGAATCTGAGAACCCTCGTTTTGATAAGATCAAGCGTTCAATCTCCAAGCAGTCAGCTGGAGTGAGACCAGATTCGGATGTTCGAACGGACCTTGAACAAGAAGGTCTCGTCTCAAAGGTAGCTTCCATGGTGGAGCCGATGACATATTCACCAGATCTGCATACCAAGTCCTGCGTGGCCACGCAGGAGCTATCAAGATCACCGACGCCCTCTCCTGATGGATCCTGGCTACCAGCCTGGGGATGAGAGGAAACGGCGGGAATACATAAGCTAGTTTGAAGGTCCAAGGTGCTACTAGTGCATCTACTAGAGTCGCCTTGGGATCCCTGGATCTGGACCCGTAGCAAGGAACCTTGAAGTTCTGACGAGAGGCCATCAGATCCATGTCTGGAATGCCCCACAGTTGAGTAATTTGGGCAAAGATTTCCGGATGGAGTTCCCACTCCCCCGGATGCAGTGTCTGACGACTCAGAAAATCCGCTTCCCAATTTTCCACTCCTGGGATGTGGATTGCAGACAGGTGGCAGGAGTGAGTCTCCGCCCATTGAATGATTTTGGTCACTTCTTCCATCGCCAGGGAACTCCTTGTTCCCCCCTGATGGTTGATGTACGCAACAGTCGTCATGTTGTCTGATTGAAACCGTATGAACTTGGCCTTCGCTAGCTGAGGCCAAGCCTTGAGAGCATTGAATATCGCTCTCAGTTCCAGAATATTTATCGGTAGAAGAGATTCTTCCCGAGACCAAAGACCCTGAGCTTTCAGGGATCCCCAGACCGCGCCCCAGCCCATCAGACTGGCGTCGGTCGTGACAATGACCCACTCTGGTCTGCGGAAGGTCATCCCTTGTGACAGGTTGTCCAGGGACAGCCACCAACGGAGTGAGTCTCTGGTCCTCTGATTTACTTGTATCTTCGGAGACAAGTCTGTATAGTCCCCATTCCACTGACTGAGCATGCACAGTTGTAATGGTCTTAGATGAATGCGCGCAAAAGGAACTATGTCCATTGCCGCTACCATCAAACCTATTACTTCCATGCACTGCGCTATGGAAGGAAGAGGAACGGAATGAAGTGTCCGACAAGAGTTTAGAAGTTTTGTTTTTCTGGCCTCTGTCAGAAAAATCCTCATTTCTAAGGAGTCTATTATTGTTCCCAAGAAGGGAACCCTTGTCGACGGAGATAGAGAACTCTTTTCCACGTTCACTTTCCATCCGTGAGATCTGAGAAAGGCCAGGACTATGTCCGTGTGAGCCTTTGCTTGAGGAAGGGACGACGCTTGAATCAGAATGTCGTCCAAGTAAGGTACTACTGCAATGCCCCTTGGTCTTAGCACCGCTAGAAGGGACCCTAGTACCTTTGTGAAAATCCTTGGAGCAGTGGCTAATCCGAAAGGAAGCGCCACGAACTGGTAATGCTTGTCCAGGAATGCGAACCTTAGGAACCGATGATGTTCCTTGTGGATAGGAATATGTAGATACGCATCCTTTAAATCCACCGTGGTCATGAATTGACCTTCCTGGATGGAAGGAAGAATTGTTCGAATGGTTTCCATTTTGAACGATGGAACCTTGAGAAACTTGTTTAAGATCTTGAGATCTAAGATTGGTCTGAACGTTCCCTCTTTTTTGGGAACTATGAACAGATTGGAGTAGAACCCCATCCCTTGTTCTCCTAATGGAACAGGATGAATCACTCCCATTTTTAACAGGTCTTCTACACAATGTAAGAATGCCTGTCTTTTTATGTGGTCTGAAGACAATTGAGACCTGTGGAACCTCCCCCTTGGGGGAAGCCCCTTGAATTCCAGAAGATAACCTTGGGAGACTATTTCTAGTGCCCAAGGATCCAGAACATCTCTTGCCCAAGCCTGAGCAAAGAGAGAGAGTCTGCCCCCCACCAGATCCGGTCCCGGATCGGGGGCCAACATTTCATGCTGTCTTGGTAGCAGTGGCAGGTTTCTTGGCCTGCTTTCCTTGTTCCAGCCTTGCATTGGTCTCCAGGCTGGCTTGGCTTGAGAAGTATTACCCTCTTGCTTAGAGGACGTAGCACTTGGGGCTGGTCCGTTTCTACGAAAGGGACGAAAATTAGGTTTATTTTTGGCCTTGAAAGACCTATCCTGAGGAAGGGCGTGGCCCTTACCCCCAGTGATATCAGAGATAATCTCTTTCAAGTCAGGGCCAAACAGCGTTTTCCCCTTGAAAGGAATGTTAAGGAGTTTGTTCTTGGAAGACGCATCAGCTGACCAAGATTTCAACCAAAGCGCTCTGCGCGCCACAATAGCAAACCCAGAATTCTTTGCCGCTAACCTAGCCAATTGCAAAGTGGCGTCTAGGGTGAAAGAATTAGCCAATTTGAGAGCACGGATTCTGTCCATAATCTCCTCATAAGGAGGAGAATCACTATCGATCGCCTTTACTAGCTCATCGAACCAGAAACACGCGGCTGTAGTGACAGGGACAATGCATGAAATTGGTTGTAGAAGGTAACCCTGCTGAACAAACATCTTTTTAAGCAAACCTTCTAATTTTTTATCCATAGGATCTTTGAAAGCACAACTATCTTCTATGGGTATAGTGGTGCGTTTGTTTAAAGTAGAAACCGCTCCCTCGACCTTGGGGACTGTCTGCCATAAGTCCTTTCTGGGGTCGACCATAGGAAACAATTTTTTAAATATGGGGGGAGGGACGAAAGGTATACCGGGCCTTTCCCATTCTTTATTTACAATGTCCGCCACCCGCTTGGGTATAGGAAAAGCTTCTGGGAGCCCCGGGACCTCTAGGAACTTGTCCATTTTACATAGTTTCTCTGGGATGATCAAATTCTCACAATCATCCAGAGTGGATAATACCTCCTTAAGCAGAGCGCGGAGATGTTCCAACTTAAATTTAAATGTAATCACATCGGGTTCAGCTTGTTGAGAAATTTTCCCTGAATCTGAAATTTCTCCCTCAGACAAAACCTCCCTGGCCCCCTCAGACTGGTGTAGGGGCATTTCAGAACCATTATCATCAGCGTCCTCATGCTCTTCAGTATCTAAAACAGAGCAGTCGCGCTTACGCTGATAAGTGGGCATTTTGGCTAAAATGTTTTTGATAGAATTATCCATTACAGCCGTTAATTGTTGCATAGTAAGGAGTATTGGCGCGCTAGATGTACTAGCTTCAGAAAGTCTTTTCTATGTATCAGAGCTCCTCACACATGCGACTGCATGTCATGCCTCTCAAAAACAAGTGCGCAATACCGGCGCGAAAATGAGGCTCTGCCTATGATTAGGGAAAGCCCCTAAAGAATAAGGTGTCTAAAACAGTGCCTGCCGATATTATTTTACCAAAATACCCAGATTAAATGATTCCTCAAGGCTAAATATGTGTAATATATGAATCGATTTAGCCCAGAAAATGTCTACAGTCTTAATAAGCCCTTGTGAAGCCCTTATTTACTGTCTGAATAAAAATGGCTTACCGGATCCCATAGGGAAAATGACAGCTTCCAGCATTACATCGTCTTGTTAGAATGTGTCATACCTCAAGCAGCAAAAGACTGCTCACTGTTCCCCCAACTGAAGTTAATTCCTCTCAACAGTCCTGTGTGGAACAGCCATGGATTTTAGTAACGGTTGCTAAAATCATTTTCCTCTTACAAACAGAAATCTTCATCTCTTTTCTGTTTCAGAGTAAATAGTACATACCAGCACTATTTTAAAATAACAAACTCTTGATTGAATAATAAAAACTACAGTTAAACACTAAAAAACTCTAAGCCATCTCCGTGGAGATGTTGCCTGTACAACGGCAAAGAGAATGACTGGGGTAGGCGGAGCCTAGGAGGGATCATGTGACCAGCTTTGCTGGGCTCTTTGCCATTTCCTGTTGGGGAAGAGAATATCCCACAAGTAAGGATGACGCCGTGGACCGGACACACCTATGTTGGAGAAATGTGGTCCGCCCTTTCCTGTTTCCTGTTTACCCCAATGCATCTCTGGGAAATTGTTAGTTTATAACCATTTCACATATTTAGTTCTATGGTTTAATCCTAACGTTTTGGGAATATAATTTACATCAGATTTTAGTATACCTATTATCTGTTTTAAGTTTATTATGTAAAATTTTAAATATACAAGTGTGTATATACTATATGCAAAATTGTTGTTTGTTGTTTGTATTAGTATTGCACTTCCGGGTTATTTGGGACCTCCACTGGGTTTACACTTCCGGTTCATTTAGTGCCCAGATGTGTATGTGCATCTGTTTCTTATTTTTGTTCCGGTCCTGATTTTGTTTACATATCTCATACCTCTCAGTCAGGGCTTTACATTATATGTCACCTATTTATATCGATTTCTGATTGCTGATATCCGGATTGTCTGTGTGTTTGTCTCCTGTTTTGATTCCGGCGCTTTCCAAATTGTAAACCTTCTTTTGAAACTTCCGGTTTACCTCTACCCTGGATGTGACTTTACATATTAGGTAGTCTGGTGTTAGTGATGAATATTCACATATGTTTCGTCGTGTAGGTGGCGCATCAGAATATTTCTGGTTATGGCAATAACTAAATGTTGTGTAACGCAAATATTCTTATATGGACAGATAAACACAATATTAGCATGTGTGTCGTTGTATAGATAGCGCATCAAAACCTTTCTGGTTATGACAATATCCAAATGTTGTGCAACATAAATGTGCTTATGTGGACTAATAAACACAAAGCAAACTCATGATTATATTAGTGATTATATTAACTTGAAATGTATAATAGAGTCCCATGTTCTAAAAGGCTGTACTCATGTGTATTTGTATGATTTGTAATTATATGCCAATAAAGGAGGATAAATATGGATAAAGAATGATTGTGAAAGTGTTTTTTCCTATTATGACAAGGTGTCTCATATCTTAATGTCTCAAACCGTAACGAATTGCAGGACATACATATCAACATTTATTATTCTATGTATTTATAATAACTCTTGGTGTTGTGACAAGAGGAATTGTTATTAACCTATGGTAGAGCCCTAATCTCTCTTATTGCGAGAGTAGAGGCTTCTAGATGGGTAGGGCTTTCTGGCAGAAATAGTATATAAATATAGCTGTTTATGCAGCTATATCTTTATCAGTGTCCTAAAATATAGGATGCCAAGATGGGGACTAATTGAATGATCTTAATATCCATGTGGGTTTAGATAGGTAGAAAGAGGTCTATATGTGAGATCATGTTCATTCACACATGAAGAGGTCAGTATTTGACTATATTACACCTAATGGTCAAAGTGATTTAAAGGGATAGTCTACCATAGAATTGTTATTGTTTTAAAAGATAGATAATCCCTTTATTACTCATTCCCCAGTTTTGCATAACCAACACAGTTATATTAATGTACTTTTTACCTTTGTGTGATTACCTTGTATCTAGGAACCTTCTTCCAGCCCCCTGATCACATGACTGTAACTGTTTATTATCTATTGTCTTAAATTTAGCATTGTATTGTGCTAGATCTTAAATAACTTTCTGTGCCTGAACACAGTGTTACCTATATGGCCCACGTGTACTTTCTGTCTCTGTGTTGAAAAGAGATTTAAAAAGCATGTGATAAGAGGCAGCCCTCAAAGGCTTAGAAATTAGCATATGAGCCTACCTAGGTTTAGTTTAAACTAAGAATACCAAGAGAAAAAAGCAAAATTTGATTATAAAAGTAAATTGGAAAGTCGATTAAAATTAAGTCATATCTGAATAATGAAAGTTTAATTTATACTTGACTGTCCCTTTAAGTATCCTAGTCTTATATGTCATGATAACCGTTTGTGTAAGTGGAAATAAATCTGTTTGTAGAAACATGTTCATTCATACATGGGGAAATCACCTAATGTTCATAATATTTAAAAATACAGGTAGCCCTCAGTTTACAGTTTTCCTTTGAAATCTGCTCGATAGCTCAGGTCTGGTTAAACTGATTAATTTCAGCTTGCTTGGCTTTGCTGAAACACAAGCGGACAGCTCCACCTACTGGCTATTTTAATAAATGCACTGCTTCTCAATGCTTTTCAATAGCAGTCACATGACTGGAAAAAAAGGTTGTTATTCTGAAACGGTGTAAATTGAACCGTTGTAAAAACGAGGGCCACCTGTACTTAAAATTCTTATAAATACTAATCTTAAAGGGATATATACCAGAGTGTCAAAGTGGGGATTAATACTTCTAGAGTCCAAATGCTAAAGTGCTGTTTGGAAATAGTAATATAGTGATGTAATAATATATAGTCCAAACTGTCAGCTCTACCTCTAGAAGGTAAAGTAATAAAATGAATATATGAAAAGTACAAATAAGAGATACGGGGAGAAATATACAATACATAACAATCAACAAGAAAGGACATTGTATTCAATCCTCTGTCTTAGGTCATTAAGATTATACCTCTATCAAAAATATACCTCTATCAGGAAATATGCCTTTATCATGAGATAGAAAGGTGGGGGGAGAGAGAGTGTTATCCCAGGTAAAATAGCTGGGTAAAATGAATCTTGGTGAAAGTTAAATCTTGGCTAGTAGGTCTTGTTTATTTAGTACCAATCAATATCATCAGATCATAGTATTGGATATTAGCCTCTAATTGTGGGAGTCATAGATTGTGCAGTTTTCAAAATGTGACTAGAACCAACGGATAGTTTAGTAGGATATACAGGTTCATGCTATGTGTGGTTGGACTCAGAGTACTTTCTCAATTATTCAATTGTTCAATTATTATTGCCCTCTAGTATGTTCCCAATATGAGCAACTAATAATGACGACACACATGCTAATATTGTGTTTATCTGTCCATATAAGAATATTTGCGTTACACAACATTTAGTTATTGCCATAACCAGAAATATTCTGATGCCCCACCTACACGACGAAACATATGTGAATATTCATCACTAACACCAGACTACCTAATATGTAAAGTCACATCCAGGGTAGAGGTAAACCGGAAGTTTCAAAAGAAGGTTTACAATTTGGAAAGCGCCGGAATCAAAACAGGGGACAAACACACAGACTATCTGGATATCAGCAAACCGGAAGTGACAGGAACAGACTAGATACATTCAATGATCCGGAAGTGCACAGTGAGCCATAACTGTGAAGCGAAAAATTTGACACAAACTCTATACAGAAATTCATACAGAAATCGATATAAATAGGTGACATATAATGTAAAGCCCTGACTGAGAGGTATGAGATATGTAAACACAATCAGGACCTGAACGAAAATAAACAGATACACATACACATCTGGGCACTAAATGAACCGGAAGTGTAAACCCAGTGGAGGTCCCAAATAACCCGGAAGTGCAATACTAATACAAACAACAAACTACAATTTTGCATACAGTATATACACACTTGTATATTTAAATTTTACATAATAAACTTAAACCAGATAATAGGTATACTAAAAATCTGATGTAAGTTATATTCCCAAAACTTTAGGATTAAACCATAGAACTAAATATGTGAAATGGTTATAAACTAACAATTTCCCAGAGATGCATTGGGGTAAACAGGAAAGGGCAGACCACATTTTTTGGCGCCAAAACTACACCAATCACTCTACAAACACCCCTATATAAGCTCCCAGACATCTTATCACAGTATAGTCTTGAGAAAGGCCTAATCCAGGCGAACGCGTTGACATACTGGTGAGCTTATTTTTAATGGTCTTTAACTGTGTACAAACAATTTTGCACTATTGTTTCTTTTTTTCCCACAGGTTTTTTGCATTTTTATAATTTTTTAATACATCTTTTATATATTTTTTATATTTTATTTTTACTAATTTTTTTCACACTTCCATTTATTATCACATTTTTTGTTTTGTCTACCATCATGGATACCTAACACATAGACATTCATCTGGATAAATATTGTATAACCATTGCACCCTTTTTTTCCTCTCTTTTTGTCTCCCATTTTTTCAACTTTTTTTATGTGATCACATTTATTACAGTAATTTTTTAATTTTTACATTTCATAGAATTGGCCAATTACTGTTCCACTCGGTCACCTGATAATTGACATTGGTTTTTGGATTTACCTTTTACACCTAGCACTTCTTCACGACACCATTGGAGGATTCATCACAATTTGACTTTGTATCAGAAACTCTTGAATGTACCACATTTTTCATTTTATATTAATTTTTTGCACTATCCAAAAATGTTTTGGACCTCACATACCTTTTTGAGCAGATAGAAGGATCTGTTCGTTTTGTAAGGTGTTTGATATCGAGGACTCAAGCACGCGCGTGTGTGTGTGTGTGTGTGTATATATATATATATATATATATATATATATAGCGCTAGAGTGTTGTGTAGAACAATTTAATGAAGAGGTTACAGCAGACATGTTATGATGCGTCTGCACGCACAGACCACATTATCCCAGCACAAGAAAGTAAGCCTGCTCTATTTATAGCTGTGTGAATACTACAATGCACTGGCTTCTCCGCCCTACCCACTAACTGCTTTTATATTAAGACAAAGCAAGGTAAGAAACATTTAAATATCCTACAAATTACTTTTTCTATATTCTGTTTCCACATTGAATAATGAAGCTACCAATTACACAGTTGTCATTCTGAGAATGTTATGTTTGTTAAGAGGAATGGTGTAATACAATAACATTGTATAACATTGCTCACCACAGCTCGTGTGTGAACAAGAGCATCCACAGAAGATTTTCTAGGGGTGAAGTAGACAAATTTTATATACACACACATATATATATATATATATATATATATATATATATATATATATATATATATATATATAAATATAAAACCTCTGACGTAGTATTATACCCAAAAAAACTTTGAAAATGCATAAGGTAAGGTATGGTGTAGTGGGCTATCCGGTCCTGGTAGACATCTTTGAGAAGCCATACAATCATACACCTTACATCATATCAAACAAGCAGCCTGATTGCCATTTGGTGCCTAAACATACCTCATTTGTTGAGGGTTTTTCTTGTAAGCATAATCACTGTGTGCGTTGTGTCTTTTTACTTTTAAATAAATGGTAATACACTATTACAAGTTTGTCTTCCCTTTAATATATTTGTAAACCTACATGGGAGCGGCCCTGGGTGGTATAAGACACCATATTTTGGGATATACGAAATATGGGTTATAACCAAGTACCAGTCTTGGGGGAGATTGAGTTACAGTTAGTACGATCGTTCCTTGGACGGAAGGTTTTTGCGTGGAGCGCATTCCTTACCTCATATGATTGAGGTAACGATCGGTGACTACCGAATTTTCAGCCTTAGTCAAGGATAAGAACACATTCAACTCTGTTATACGCACTATGAACTTTCACAGGTATATTCACATCCATCTGTACGATTTGCAATAATTCCACGGTGTATTTTAAAGATTCTGTTTACATTATAGACTTGTATTGTTGTTGTTTTTTAAATTGTTATTCACTACGATTTTTTTTATAAGTGCAGCAACCAATCAGCAGCTACGGAGCCTATCTAGATATGCTTTTCAGCAAAGTATATCAAGAGAATGAAGCAAATTAGATAATAGAAGTAAATTAGAAAGTTGTTTAAAATTGCATGCTCTTTCTAAATCATGAAAGAAAAATTTTGGGTTTCATGTCCCTTTAAGGCTTGGTTTGGAGTCCAAGTCTGTAAGTTTCTTTAGGCTTGGTTTAGAGTCTGTGGAGTCCTCATAGAATAATACTATAGGAGCTTGTTTTACTTAAATAGTAATATACGTCCAGAAGTAAATGCCACTTGTCATTGTTTTTTTATGCACATATATACAGCTTAATTTTGGAAGCTTGTATTACACAGGCTATTCAGTCTAAATTGCTCTTAATACATCTCTATCAGAGCGCAGTTTTAAATTCCATACAAATTTTCCATTATATATATATATATATATATAGATATATATATATATATATATATATATATATATAGATAGATAGATAGATATTCAGTTCTTAGGTGCATGCACTCTCACCATCAATATTCAGCTGCCAGGGTGCTGTAAAAAATATCCATAGATCCAATACTAAATAAATAAGCACACTCTGGACTTTGGCCATCTGTGTAAACAATAAATATTTTTGTTTACACAGGTGGCCAAAGTCCAGAGAGTACTTATTTATTTAGTATTGGATATATATATATATATATATATATACACACACATACATATACATATATATATATATATATACACACACATACATATACACACACATTCAGCTGCTTCAGTTTTATTGAATATAAGGAGATTATCCTGTACTAGGCTATAATACAGGATATATATTAGGGCTTTATTTTAGTTTTTTAGCCTATTTGAGCCTATATTATAAGTTCTTTGGCCTGTTTTCAGGCTATATATTTTAGCCTATATTTATATAGTATTTTAGCCAGTATTATGCTATATTAGATATAAGCCGGTATAAAGGTTTTCCTGAAAATAGTAGAGCTGCCTAAATGAGGCTTCATTGTATAATAAGCTTGTATTCGGATACTTTGAATATAAGTATATTATAATGAACTCTTATTAAAAGGGACAGTCTACACCAGAATTGTTATTGTTTTAAAAGAGAGATAATCCCTTTATAACCCATTCACCAGTTTTGCATAAAACCAAGTTATATTAATATATATTTTACCTCTGTGATTACCTTGTATCTGGGCCTCTGCAGACTGCCCCCTTATCTCAGTGCTTTTGACAGACATGCAGTTTAGCCAATCTTTGCAGACTCCTAAATAACTCCACGGGAGTGAGCACAATGTTATCTATATGGCACATGAACTAGTACTGTCTAACTGTGAAAACCAAAAACTTTCAAAATGCTCTGAATTAAGATGTGGTTTTCAACGATTTAGAAATCAGTTTGAGCCTACCCTAGGTTCAAAGAAATTAAAATTCAAAGAAATACAATGTTGAGATGCATAGATTTTTTTTTTTATTAGAGGGGCTGGTATTTGTGAACATTGGTGGGACTGGGGAAGATGTAGACACACAATTTTTTTGCCCCTTGAGCCAGTGCTGCAATTTCAACAAATAGTTTTCCCGGCTGCTTTTGCTTGTTTGTACTTTGCTTCTCCCCTGCCCAATTTCGCTATGAATGTTGTGGGCATGCTGTGGGCCTTGCAAAGTTGCGCTGCTAGCCTAAACCTGCCTGCCTATCTGTGCTCACTGCTCAGTGACATGTGGAGCAGTGGAGTCACTCACTGCTGTGCTGTCTCTCTAAACGGGAACTGGCAAATCATGAGGGGATGCCTGGCACCTGACCACATGACTGTTTGACACTGTCTTTAAAGTGAAGGAGCCACGTATGATGCCCACCAGACCATTACGGTTACGGTACACTAAGTGCACACTGAACAGGTAGGAGGGCGGGCGGGGGTCTGGGGGTGGGCAGAGTGCAGAGGTGATTGGCCATAAGAAGCGGTAGGCATGCGGCCGGGGCTGTGCACTGACAGGCTTGGAACAGAGTCAGAGAGCAGAATTTTCATAGTTTGCACCTAAAACTTTTCTTTAGTGATTTATTTTTGTGCTCTGTTTATCTTTCATTTGATGCTCTGCTGAGCCAGGGAGCAGCTCTAGGCATGCGCTTTATAATTAATGCAGTGCAGCTTACATATTTTGTAAGTGTGTGAGTTTTTGTGTGTGTCTTTTTGTGTGTGTGTCTGAGTGTGTTTCCGAGTGTTTGTGTGTGCATCTGAGTATGTTTTAAGTGTGTCTGAGTGTTTGTATGTGTGTTTGCCTGTGTTTTTGTGTGTGTCTGCTTTCGGGGGGGGGGGGGGGTGACATAACTTACCGCACCGGGTGACACCAACCCTAGTGACGCCACTGCCTAGGTTTAGCTTTTCAAAAATACCACCAAGGGAACAAAGCAAATGTAATGATTAAGTTAATTGGAAAGTTGTTCAAAATGTCATGCCCTATCTGAATTATGAAAGTTAATTTTGACTAGACTATCCCTTTAAGGTTTATTAAATATGAGTATTTTAACCGGTATTAGGTTATTTTGTTTTTAAGTATTTTGACCTGTATTAAAGGATTACTGTAGTTTTATTCTTGGCATATATAACCATTAAATAAATCGGGTTATAATGTTCAAAGAAATTTGCACCTACTTGCAGTTTCAAACGATTCTTCTAATATATATCAAATTTAGTTTGAAAATCTTCTAATGACGTAGGCTAAAACAGCCCACAAATATGGGCTGTACAGTCGTCCGTATATTCAACAAATAATATTCAGCTTTTATGAATCTAATTAGAACGTTTAGTCGGCATCTCACGCATGCGCAATCTGATCCGAGCTATAAAAAGTTATTTCTTTCTTATGCCCACACAATGATAAGTTGCTCATTAAGGCTAGGGAGATTCTATATGCGAACAGCACTCACATTATTAGCGCAACTCCGTCATATAACTTTTTTTAAAAAATTTTTTATCCAATTTTAAAAATATAGCTATATTAAGCCTGTATTAATTTGTGCGGCGGTATCTGTTGGCGCTCTCCAAATATCAGATGATAATAATAAAAAACATAATTTATGTAAGAACTTACCTGATAAATTCATTTCTTTCATATTGGCAAGAGTCCATGAGCTAGTGACGTATAGGATATACAATCCTACGGAAGTTTCCCAAACCTCAAATTGCATATAAATACACCCCTCACCACACTCGAACTTCGGTTTAACAAATAGCCAAGTAGTGGAGTGATAAAGAAAGGAGTAAAAAGCATCAAAAAAGGAACTGGAAATATAATTGTGCTTTATACAAAAAATCATAACCACCATAAAAAGGGTCGGTCTCATGGACTCTTACCAATATGAAAGTAATGAATTTATCAGGTAAGTTCTTACATAAATTATGTTTTCTTTCATGCAATTGGCAAGAGTCCATGAGCTAGTGACCTAGGGATAGTAATACCCAAGATGTGGAACTCCACAGAAGAGTCACTAGAGAGGAAGGGATAAAAATAAAAACAGCCATTTTCTGCTGAAAATATTAAATCCACACCCAAAAAAATAAGTTTTTCTCAAAAATGAAAAGAATTTTTTTTTTAAAACATAAGCAGAGGAATCAAACTGAAATAACTGCCTGAAGAACTTTTCTACCAAAAGCTGCTTCTGAAGAGGCAAATACATAAAAAACATAATTTATGTAAGAACTTACCTGATAAATTCATTTCTTTCATATTGGCAAGAGTCCATGAGCTAGTGACGTATAGGATATACAATCCTACGGAAGTTTCCCAAACCTCAAATTGCATATAAATACACCCCTCACCACACTCGAACTTCGGTTTAACAAATAGCCAAGTAGTGGAGTGATAAAGAAAGGAGTAAAAAGCATCAAAAAAGGAACTGGAAATATAATTGTGCTTTATACAAAAAATCATAACCACCATAAAAAGGGTCGGTCTCATGGACTCTTACCAATATGAAAGTAATGAATTTATCAGGTAAGTTCTTACATAAATTATGTTTTCTTTCATGCAATTGGCAAGAGTCCATGAGCTAGTGACCAAGGGATAGTAATACCCAAGATGTGGAACTCCACAGAAGAGTCACTAGAGAGGAAGGGATAAAAATAAAAACAGCCATTTTCTGCTGAAAATATTAAATCCACACCCAAAAAAATAAGTTTTTCTCAAAAATGAAAAGAATTTTTTTTTTAAAACATAAGCAGAGGAATCAAACTGAAATAACTGCCTGAAGAACTTTTCTACCAAAAGCTGCTTCTGAAGAGGCAAATACATAAAAAACATAATTTATGTAAGAACTTACCTGATAAATTCATTTCTTTCATATTAGCAAGAGTCCATGAGCTAGTGACGTATGGGATATACATTCCTACCAGGAGGGGCAAAGTTTCCCAAACCTCAAAATGCCTATAAATACACCCCTCACCACACCCACAATTCAGTTTAACGAATAGCCAAGAAGTGGGGTGATAAAAAAGTGCGAAAGCATATAACATAAGGAATTGGAATAATTGTGCTTTATACAAAATCATAACCACCACAAAAAAAGGGCGGGCCTCATGGACTCTTGCTAATATGAAAGAAATGAATTTATCAGGTAAGTTCTTACATAAATTATGTTTTCTTTCATGTAATTAGCAAGAGTCCATGAGCTAGTGACGTATGGGATAATGACTACCCAAGATGTGGATCTTTCCACACAAGAGTCACTAGAGAGGGAGGGATAAAATAAAGACAGCCAATTCCTGCTGAAAATAATCCACACCCAAAATAAAGTTTAACGAAAAATATAAGCAGAAGATTCAAACTGAAACCGCTGCCTGAAGTACTTTTCTACCAAAAACTGCTTCAGAAGAAGAAAATACATCAAAATGGTAGAATTTAGTAAAAGTATGCAAAGAGGACCAAGTTGCTGCTTTGCAGATCTGGTCAACCGAAGCTTCATTCCTAAACGCCCAGGAAGTAGAAACTGACCTAGTAGAATGAGCTGTAATTCTCTGAGGCGGAGTTTTACCCGACTCAACATAGGCAAGATGAATTAAAGATTTCAACCAAGATGCCAAAGAAATGGCAGAAGCTTTCTGGCCTTTTCTAGAACCGGAAAAGATAACAAATAGACTAGAAGTCTTACGAAAAGATTTCGTAGCTTCAACATAATATTTCAAAGCTCTAACAACATCCAAAGAATGCAACGATTTCTCCTTAGAATTCTTAGGATTAGGACATAATGAAGGAACCACAATTTCTCTACTAATGTTGTTGGAATTCACAACTTTAGGTAAAAATTCAAAAGAAGTTAGCAACACCGCCTTATCCTGATGAAAAATCAGAAAAGGAGACTCACAAGAAAGAGCAGATAATTCAGAAACTCTTCTGGCAGAAGAGATGGCCAAAAGGAACAAAACTTTCCAAGAAAGTAATTTAATGTCCAATGAATGCATAGGTTCAAACGGAGGAGCTTGAAGAGCTCCCAGAACCAAATTCAAACTCCAAGGAGGAGAAATTGACTTAATGACAGGTTTTATACGAACCAAAGCTTGTACAAAACAATGAATATCAGGAAGAATAGCAATCTTTCTGTGAAAAAGAACAGAAAGAGCAGAGATTTGTCCTTTCAAAGAACTTGCGGACAAACCCTTATCTAAACCATCCTGAAGGAACTGTAAAATTCTCGGTATTCTAAAAGAATGCCAGGAAAAATGATGAGAAAGACACCAAGAAATATAAGTCTTCCAGACTCTATAATATATCTCTCGAGATACAGATTTACGAGCCTGTAACATAGTATTAATCACAGAGTCAGAGAAACCTCTTTGACCAAGAATCAAGCGTTCAATCTCCATACCTTTAAATTTAAGGATTTCAGATCCTGATGGAAAAAAGGACCTTGTGACAGAAGGTCTGGTCTTAACGGAAGAGTCCACGGTTGGCAAGAGGCCATCCGGACAAGATCCGCATACCAAAACCTGTGAGGCCATGCCGGAGCTACCAGCAGAACAAACGAGCATTCCTTCAGAATCTTGGAGATTACTCTTGGAAGAAGAACTAGAGGCGGAAAGATATAGGCAGGATGATACTTCCAAGGAAGTGATAATGTATCCACTGCCTCCGCCTGAGGATCCCGGGATCTGGACAGATACCTGGGAAGTTTCTTGTTTAGATGGGACGCCATCAGATCTATTTCTGGAAGTTCCCACATTTGAACAATCTGAAGAAATACCTCTGGGTGAAGAGACCATTCGCCCGGATGCAACGTTTGGCGACTGAGATAATCCGCTTCCCAATTGTCTACACCTGGGATATGAACCGCAGAGATTAGACAGGAGCTGGATTCCGCCCAAACCAAAATTCGAGATACTTCTTTCATAGCCAGAGGACTGTGAGTCCCTCCTTGATGATTGATGTATGCCACAGTTGTGACATTGTCTGTCTGAAAACAAATGAACGATTCTCTCTTCAGAAGAGGCCAAAACTGAAGAGCTCTGAAAATTGCACGGAGTTCCAAAATATTGATCGGTAATCTCACCTCCTGAGATTCCCAAACTCCTTGTGCCGTCAGAGATCCCCACACAGCTCCCCAACCTGTGAGACTTGCATCTGTTGAAATTACAGTCCAGGTCGGAAGCACAAAAGAAGCCCCCTGAATTAAACGATGGTGATCTGTCCACCATGTTAGAGAGTGTCGAACAATCGGTTTTAAAGATATTAATTGAGATATCTTCGTGTAATCCTTGCACCATTGCTTCAGCATACAGAGCTGAAGAGGTCGCATGTGAAAACGAGCAAAGGGGATCGCGTCCGATGCAGCAGTCATAAGACCTAGAATTTCCATGCATAAGGCTACCGAAGGGAATGATTGTGACTGAAGTTTTCGACAAGCTGTAATCAACTTTAGACGTCTCTTGTCTGTTAAAGACAGAGTCATGGACACTGAATCTATCTGGAAACCCAGAAAGATTACCCTTGTCTGAGGAATCAAAGAACTTTTTGGTAAATTGATCCTCCAACCATGATCTTGAAGAAACAACACAAGTCGATTCGTATGAGATTCTGCTAAATGTAAAGACTGAGCAAGTACCAAGATATTGTCCAAATAAGGAAATACCACAATACCCTGTTCTCTGATTACAGACAGCAGGGCACCGAGAACCTTTGTAAAAATTCTTGGAGCTGTAGCTAGGCCAAACGGCAGAGCCACAAACTGGTAATGCTTGTCCAGAAACGAGAATCTCAGAAACTGATAGTGATCTGGATGAATCGGAATATGCAGATATGCATCCTGTAAATCTATTGTGGACATATAATTCCCTTGCTGAACAAAAGGTAAGATAGTCCTTACAGTTACCATCTTGAACGTTGGTATCCTTACATAACGATTCAATATTTTTAGATCCAGAACTGGTCTGAAAGAATTCTCCTTCTTTGGTACAATGAAGAGATTTGAATAAAACCCCATCCCCTGTTCCGGAACTGGAACTGGCATAATTACTCCAGTCAACTCTAGATCTGAAACACATTTCAGAAATGCTTGAGCTTTTACTGGATTTACTGGGACACGGGAAAGAAAAAATCTCTTTGCAGGAGGTCTCAACTTGAAACCAATTCTGTACCCTTCTGAAACAATGCTCTGAATCCAAAGATTGTGAACAGAATTGATCCAAATTGTCTTGAAAAAACGTAACCTGCCCCCTACCAGCTGAGCTGGAATGAGGGCCGCACCTTCATGTGGACTTAGAAGCAGGCTTTGCCTTTCTAGCTGGCTTGGATTTATTCCAGACTGGAGATGGTCTCCAAACTGAAACTGCTCCTGAGGATGAAGGATCAGGCTTTTGTTCTTTGTTGAAACGAAAGGAACGAAAACGATTATTAGCCCTGTTTTTACCTTTAGATTTTTTATCCTGTGGTAAAAAAGTTCCTTTCCCACCAGTAACAGTTGAAATAATGGAATCCAACTGAGAACCAAATAATTTGTTACCCTGGAAAGAAATGGAAAGTAAAGTTGATTTAGAAGCCATATCAGCATTCCAAGTTTTAAGCCATAAATCTCTTCTAGCTAAAATAGCTAGAGACATAAACCTGACATCAACTCTGATAATATCAAAAATGGCATCACAGATAAAATTATTAGCATGTTGAAGAAGAATAATAATATCATGAGAATCACGATGTGTTACTTGTTGCGCTAAAGTTTCCAACCAAAAAGTTGAAGCTGCAGCAACATCAGCCAAAGATATAGCAGGTCTAAGAAGATTACCTGAACACAGATAAGCTTTTCTTAGAAAGGACTCAATTTTCCTATCTAGAGGATCCTTAAACGAAGTACCATCTGACGTAGGAATAGTAGTACGTTTAGCAAGGGTAGAAATAGCCCCATCAACTTTAGGGATCTTGTCCCAAAATTCTAATCTGTCAGACGGCACAGGATATAATTGCTTAAAACGTTTAGAAGGAGTAAATGAATTACCCAAATTATCCCATTCTTTGGAAATTACTGCAGAAATAGCATCAGGGACAGGAAAAACTTCTGGAATAACTACAGGAGATTTAAAAACCTTATTTAAACGTTTAGATTTAGTATCAAGAGGACCAGAATCCTCTATTTCTAAAGCAATTAGGACTTCTTTAAGTAAAGAACGAATAAATTCCATTTTAAATAAATATGAAGATTTATCAGCATCAACCTCTGAGACAGAATCCTCTGAACCAGAGGAATCATCAGAATCAGAATGATGATGTTCAGTTAAAAATTCATCTGTAGGGAGAGAAGTTTTAAAAGATTTTTTACGTTTACTAGAAGGAGAAATAACAGACATAGCCTTCTTTATGGATTCAGAAACAAAATCTCTTATATTATCAGGAACATTCTGCACCTTAGATGTTGAAGGAACTGAAACAGGCAATGGTACTTTACTAAAGGAAATATTATCTGCTTTAACAAGTTTGTCATGACAATCAATACAAACAACAGCTGGAGGAATAGCTACCAAAAGTTTACAGCAGATACACTTAGCTTTGGTAGATTCAGCACTTGACAGCGATTTTCCTGTAGTATCTTCTGACTCAGATGCAACGTGAGACATCTTGCAATATGTAAGAGAAAAAACAACATATATATATAAAGCAAAATTGATCAAATTCCTTAAATGACAGTTTCAGGAATGGGAAAAAATGCCAAAGAACAAGCTTCTAGCAACCAGAAGCAAGAAAAAATGAGGCTTAAATAATGTGGAGACAAAAGTGACGCCCATATTTTTTCGCGCCAAATAAGACGCCCACACTATCTGGCGCCTAAATGCTTTTTGGCGCCAAAAATGACGCCACATCCGGAACGCCGACATTTTTGGCGCAAAATAACGTCAAAAAATGACGCAACTTCCGGCGACACGTATGACGCCGGAAACGGAAATAGAATTTTTGCGCCAAAAAAGTCCGCGCCAAGAATGACGCAATAAAATGAAGCATTTTCAGCCCCCGCGAGCCTAACAGCCCACAGGGAAAAAGTCAAATTTTAAGGTAAGAAAAAATGTTAAATTAAAATGCATTATCCCAAATATGAAACTGACTGTCTGAAAATAAGGAAAGTTGAACATTCTGAGTCAAGGCAAATAAATGTTTGAATACATATATTTAGAACTTTATAAACAAAGTGCCCAACCATAGCTAGGAGTGTCACAGAAAATAAGACTTACTTACCCCAGGACACTCATCTACATATAGCAGATAGCCAAACCAGTACTGAAACGAGAATCAGCAGAGGTAATGGTATATATAAGAGTATATCGTCGATCTGAAAAGGGAGGTAAGAGATGAATCTCTACGACCGATAACAGAGAACCTATGAAATAGACCCCTTAGAAGGAGATCACTGCATTCAAATAGGCAATACTCTCCTCACATCCCTCTGACATTCACTGCACGCTGAGAGGAAAACCGGGCTCCAACTTGCTGCGGAGCGCATATCAACGTAGAATCTAGCACAAACTTACTTCACCACCTCCATCGGAGGCAAAGTTTGTAAAACTGAATTGTGGGTGTGGTGAGGGGTGTATTTATAGGCATTTTGAGGTTTGGGAAACTTTGCCCCTCCTGGTAGGAATGTATATCCCATACGTCACTAGCTCATGGACTCTTGCTAATTACATGAAAGAAACGGTAGAATTTAGTAAATGTATGCAAAGAAGACCAAGTTGCTGCTTTGCAAATCTGATCAACTGAAGCTTCATTCTTAAAAGCCCACGAGAGGAGACTGAACCAGTAGAATGAGCTGTGAATCTCTGAAGCGGGACATGACCCGACTCCAAAAAAGCCTGATGAATCAAAAGCTTAACCAAGATGCCAAGGAAATGGCAGAAGCTTTCTGACCTTTCCTAGAACCAGAAAAGACAACAAATAGACTAGAAGTCTTCCTGAAATCTTAGTAGCTTCCACATAAGAGAATGTAAGGATCGCACCAAAAAAGGATTAGGACACAAAGAGGGAACAACAATTTCCCTATTAATGTTGTTAGAATTCACAACCTTAGGTAGAAATTTAAATGAAGTCTGCAAAACTGCCTTATCCTGATGGAAAATCAGAAAAGGAGACACACAAAAAAGGGCAGATAAATCGGAAACTCTTCTAGTAGAAGAGATAGCCAAAAGGGACAACACTTTCCAAGAAAGTAGTTTAATGTCCAAGGAATGCATAGGCTCAAAAGGAGGAGCCTGTAAAGCCTTCAAAACCAAATTAAGACTCCAAGGAGGAGAAATTGATTTAATGACAGGCTTGATACAGACCAAAGCCTGAACAAAACAGTGAATATCAGGAAGCTTAGCAATCTTTCTTTGAAACAAAACAGAAAGAGCAGAGATTTGTCCCTACAAGTAACTTGCAGACAAACCTTATCCAAACCATCCTGAAGAAATTGAAAAATTCTAGGAGTTCTAAAAGAATGCCAGGAGAATTTATGAGAATACCATGAAATATAAGACTTCCAAACTCGATAATAAATCTTCCTAAAAACAGATTTACGAGCCTGTAACATAGAATTAATCACAGAGTCAGTGAGAACCTCTATGACTAAGCACTAGTCGTTCAATTTCCATACCTTCAAATTAACGATTTAAGATCCTGATGGAAAAAATGGACCTTGAGACAGAAAATCTGGTCTTAAAGGACGTGGCCAAGGTTGACAACTGGACATCCGGACAAGATCCGCATACCAAAACCTGTGAGGACATGCTGGAGCTACCAGAAACACTAATGATTGTTCCATGATGATCTTGGAGATCACTCTTGGAAGAACTATAGGCGGGAAGATATAAGCAGGTTGGTAAATCCAAGCAACTGCTAACGCATCCACCGACTCCGCCTGAGGATCCCTGTACCTGGAAAGTTTGTTGTTTAGATGGGAAGCCATCAGATCTATTTCTGGAATACCCCACATCTGAACAATCTGAAAAAACACATCTGGATGAAGAAACCACTCCCCCAGATGTAAAGTCTGATGGCTGAGATAATCCACTTCCCAATTGTCTACACCTGGGATATGAACCGCAGAAATTAGACAAGAGCTGGATTCCGCCTAAGAAAGTATCCAAGATACTTCTTTCATAGCTATGGGACTGTGAGTCCCACCCTGATGATTGACATATATCACAGTTGTGATATTGTGTGTCTGAAAACAAATGAATGATTCTCTCTTCAGTAGAGGCCAAACTTGAAGAGCCCTGAATAGCATGAGTTCTAAAATATTGATTGGAACCCTCCCCTTTTGAGATTTCCAAACCCCTTGTGCTGTCAGAGATCTGAAACACACTTCAGAAAAACCTGAGCCTTCATTGGGACGCGTGAGAGAAAAAACTCTCTCACAGGAGGTCATACTCTGAATCATATTCGATACCCTTGAGAGACAAAACTCTGAATCCATTGATTTTGGACAGAATGTTTTGGAATAACTTTAATCTGCCCCCCACCAGCTGAGCTGGAATGAGGGTCGCACCTTCATGCAGACTCGGGGGCTGGCTTTGGTTTCTTAAATGGCTTGGATTTATTCCAACTTGAAAAAGGTTTCCAATTGGAACCAGATTCTTTGGGGAAAGGATTGGCTTTCTGTTCCTTATTCTGTCAAAAAGAATGAAAATGATTAGAAGCTTAAAGGGACACTCAATCAAATTTAAACTTTCATTATTCAGATAGAGCATGCCATTTTAAACAACTTTCCCATTTACTTCCATTAACTAAATGTGCACAGTCTTTTTATATTTAAACTTTATGAGTCACCAGCTCCTACTGAGCATGTGCAAGAATAAGTGTGTATGCATTTGTGAATGGCTGATTGCTGTCACATGGTATGTGTATGCATTTGTTATTGGCTGATGACTGTCACATGGTACAGGGGGAGTTGAAAAAGACTTAACTTTTTAAATTTGAAGTTCAGACTAAGTGCTATTGCATTGTCTTGTTATCTTACATTTGTTGATTATGCAAATCTACTGTGTTGACTGGTCCTTTAAGATTTACCTTTAGATCTTTAATCCTGAGGTAAATTGAATCCAACTGAGAATCAAATAAATTGTTACCTTGGAAAGAAAGAGATAGTAATCTAGACTTAGATACCATGTCAGCATTTCAATATTTGAGCCACAAAACTCTTCTGGCTAAAATAGCCAAAGACATAGATCTAACAACAAATTTGATGATATCAAAAATGGCATTACAGATAAAATGATTAGCATGTTGCAGCAAGCAACAATGCTAGACAAATCAGGATCTGCTTCCTGTTGCGCTAAGCTTTCCAGCCAAAAAGTTGATGCAGCTGCAACATCAGCCATAGAAATGGCAGGCCTGAGAAAATAGCCAGAATATAAATAGGCTTTCCTTAGATAAGATTCAAGTTTCCTATCTAAAGGGTCCTTAAAGGAAGTACTATCTTCCATAGGGATAGCAGTATGTTTGGCAAGAGTAGAAATAACCCCATCAACTTTGGGGATTTTTCCCCAAAACTCCAATCTCACTGTTGGCAAAAGATACAACTTTATAAACCTAGAAAAAGGAATAAAAGTACCACCAGGCCTATTCCATTCATTTGAAATCATATCAGAAACAGCATCAGGAAAAATCTCTGGAGTAACCACAGGAGGTTTATAAACAGATTTTAAACATTTACTAGTTTTAATATTAAGAGGACTAGTTTCCTTAATATCCAAAGTAATCAACTCCTCTTAAAGAACGAAAATACTCGATTTAAAAGAGATAAGTAGATTTGTCAGTGTCAATATCTGAGGTAGGATTTTCTGAATCAGATAGATCCTCATCAGGAGGAGGATAATTCAGTATATTGTCGGTCATTTGAAATTTCATCAACTTTATGAGATGTTTTAAAAGACCTTTTACGTTTATTAGAAGGCGGAATAGCAGACAAAGCCTTCTGAATCGCATCAGCAATAAAATCTTTAATATTCACAGGGATATCATGTACATTAGATGTTGAAGGAACAACAGGCATTGTACTAGTACTGATGGATACATTCTCTGCATGTAAAAGCTTATGACAACTATTATATACCACAACTGGAGATATCATCTCCACAAATTAACAACAGATATAGCTTTGGTAGAACTGTTATCAGGCAGCAGGGTTCAAACAGTGGTTTCTGAGAAAAGATCAGAGAGAGACATCTTGCAAATGTAAGAGAAAAAAACAACATATAAAGCAAAATGATCAATTTCCTTATATGGCAGTTTCAGGAATGGGAAAAAAAAAATGCAAACAGCATAGTCCTCTTAGCATAGAAAAAAGCAAGAGACATATAGGAAGTGGGGTTTTAAATAAATAAATTATTTGTTGCCAAGTACAACGCAAAATTAATTTTTTTGGAGCTAACAACATCTGGAAATGACGCAACTCGCGTCACGGCAGACGCAACCTTGTGCAAGGAAACCTATCGTCAAACTAAGACGCCGGAAATGACGAATTTGCGTCACCGAACGTACCTTTGCGCCAAAAAATTCTCGCGCCAAGAATGACGCAATAAACATCAGCATTTTGCGACCTCGCGAGCCTAATTTTGCCCGCGAAAATTATTGAAAAAGCAGTCAATTTGAAAAAAAGACTATAACCCAGGTAAGAAAAAATTACTTCCTAAATATGTTTCCCAATTTTGAAACTGATAGTCTGGAAAAAGAAATATACATAAACCTGACTCATGGCAAATATAAGTACAATACATATATTTAGAACTTTATATTAATACATAAAGTGCCAAACCATAGCTGAGAGTGTCTTAAGTAATGAAAACATACTTACCGAAAGACACCCATCCACATATAGCAGATAGCCAAACCAGTACTGAAACAGTTATCAGTAGAGGTAATGGAATATGAGAGTATATCGTTGATCTGAAAAGGGAGGTAGGAGATGAATCTCTACGAAAACAGAGAACCTTTGCAAAGATTTCCCGTGAGGAAAACCATAAAATCAACAGGCGATACTCTTTTCGCATCCCTCTGACATTCACTGTACTCTGAGAGGAAACGGGCTTCAAAATGCTGATAAGTGCATATCACAGAAGAAAATCAAGCACAAACTTACTTCACCACCTCCATATTAGGCAAAGTTTGTAAAACTGAATTGTGGGTGTGGTGAGGGGTGTATTTATAGGCATTTTGAGGTTTGGGAAACTTTGCCCCTCCTGGTAGGATTGTATATCCCATACGTCACTAGCTCATGGACTCTTGCCAATTACATAAAATAAATAAGGCTCTATTAATTCATCTATTCCGCCTATTAAGGCTATACCCTAACTATTTAACTCTGTATTAAGGCTCTAATAAATATAACTTTATTTAGCCTGCGTTTTAGGCTATTCGAAATTCAAATTTTAGCCTGCTAAACTTTTCCTTCTTCCGAAGAGGACTTTTTGCTTACATTTTTTACCTTTGCTGTCGCCCCGTAAGTAAATCCTTTCCCCCTCTTTTGAGGTAGATCATAAACCCTCTCAACACACTCCAGAACTGTCTCCCAGGCTTCAGTCTCTTTCAGCCCTGTATCGGTGTCACTTTTGGCCCTCAAGCGGCTTTGAAAGGCCTCATGCCCCTCTCCGGGCGTCTCACTGAGTATTGTTTAATCTGTTCTGTACTAATCAGCTTCTTTCTTAGTACTCATCTAATCCTTTTACCTATTCTTTCCCTTGGAGGGATAGTCTAGTCGATGGTGA
This sequence comes from Bombina bombina, assembly GCF_027579735.1. Lineage (NCBI taxonomy): Eukaryota > Metazoa > Chordata > Amphibia > Anura > Bombinatoridae > Bombina > Bombina bombina. Next base: position 546,489,792 of record NC_069499.1, read on the forward strand.
ATATTGGATTGGTTTTGGCTATACGATCTCTTTAATGTATTTTATCTATCTCCTCCGGTGCTGTGCTGAGAGTCCATGCGGACATGTGCCTGACCAATGACTAGCTCCGGTCGGTCATGCGAGCCGCTGCTCAGTGCTACTGATTTCTCATTGTGGTTTTATTTCCTTTACTTTCTTAGTTTTATTCTTCCTTTGAAAATGTATTTTCCTTGTGTATTTCTCTTTTCTATCATCTTCTTTCTTCTAAGTAGTTTTTTGTCTTTGAAAGTTTGTATCAGCCATGGCCGACATATTAAATCATCCTTAAGCCCTTTTTTAAAGGTATTCCTTAATTCCTATGAGACTTGAACCCTCCTTCCCTAGGGTTTTCAAGAGGGACATTAGAGGTTCGACTGACAAATTCTTTAAATTGTTCATTTTGTTTTGAAATGTTTTTGTAAGTGCTTTAAAAAACCATAAAATTCAGATTATTATAGCCTATGGTGAATAAATAATCTCGATTTTATTAAAGACAGGAGGCGAATATCCCCCCCCCCTTCTTTTCCCTCCCATTATATATTTAGTTTTCTGGAAATTTCATCTAAATTATGTTATTGCTGTTGATTTTCCTTTTCTGGGATAGTTGTTACTTTGCATTTTTTCTCTTTTCAGTGACTCTCTTATCTATGGACCAGGTAATCTGTTTCTCCGTTCCTGGGTATCGCTGTTCCATTTTGGTCTAGGATGGATATTTTGGGGTTTGTTTTCTTCATGACTGGTTCCGCTGTCTTATGATCAAAGAAACGAGGAAGTGCTGGACTTGTTCATTACAGTTTATTAGACTGCTGTGTGCTGATTGGTGCAGTCTTATTACTATGTTATTTTGTTCTCTGTATGTTTTCTTTGCTGCTGTTTGGATTCAGTAAAGATTTGATGCAAAATATTTGCCTCCTGTCTTTAATAAAATCAAGATTATTTATTCACTATAGGCTATAATAATCTGAATTCAAATTTAAAGGAGAAAGCAAGACTTAAAAAAGATTAAAGAGCCACAATCAGATAGGAGTTTGGAACAGAAAAAAAAAAAGAACATGAATCTACTTTGAATTTTCTACATAAAGTTATGCATTAGCATTATAAAAACAAACTTTTAGTGTTTTTTCCAATATAGTAAAAAAAAAAAAATATGTTACCATTGGTCTTTGAACTCTCCCAGATTAAACATAATATCCAGTGATTTTATTTATTTTTTGGTTTACATTTGACAAGGACTAGAGAAGCAAACTACACATTTTATTTTTCTTAATTTTTATTCTCAGCCCAGTATTAACGGGATGAATGCTAGAGGGATCTCAACACACAATTAAAACCTATAATGAGTTAATCAATTTTACTTTTTTCCCCCTCTGACGTAGGTACAGACACAGTGAGGAAGCAGACAGCCTGCCTCCAGCCTGGGCCATATCCAGGCTCCAGCATTCATAAACATCCCAGTCTCCAATCAGTCAGGCAGCGATAGCCCCCTCCTCTCCCCAAGTCTAATTTGCTCTTAGCAAACCGCCTGCTTTGTCACAAAGCCCCTGCTTAACAGCTCAACTTAGGTTGGATGTACAACCAAATTTTAAAAACAGGCCCTATAGAACAATTAGGCAACTTCATCAACTTGTAAAATGGTTAGTTTCATGCAACTACATGCCTTTAACAGCTATATAAACTAGCCATTTTATTTTTAGTTAGCCCCTATCAGAAAGGTACAGCTTTAGCCTTGTATGGCTGGATGCAAACAATTGATTTTTTTTTTGCAATAAACACGTTCTTGCAAACGTCCCTCTGTTGAAAGTCACCGCTATAACAATAACTTACATGTATCTGACCTACTGCCAAAATGGCCACGGCTGCGTGAACATAAACATATTTTCTGTAAATACTGCGAGTTGTGGTAGCATCGCCAGGTACACTGGTGAAATCGGCAAATATGAATCAGCTAGATTTGAAAATATTCACTACACATTTTCAAGCATATCTGCTTAAGCCATGCAAGTATTTTCCTGCTTATTCAAAATATTATATTTCATGTGCTTTTAACCCCTTCACTACCTGGACTTTTAGGAGAAAAACGCCCAAAATACTGCAGCATTTTTTATATTTTTGCTACACTCTCACTAAACAGAAATAGAGCCTTGTTCATTTTTATTTTATTTACCTGTCAAAACTACATATATATTTTAAGTAGACACCCCCATCTTTTTTTCCCCTGCAGTGTAGGATCCCCCTAACACTCCAACCTCCCTAAACCCCCCTCAAATCGCCATTTAGTTACTCCCCCCCACACCACCATACCCCTATTTCTGTAGTGTAACTGCCCCATCCCTCCCTGCCCTTTCTTTTTTTCAGTAGGGTAGGGCCCTCCGACACCCTCACTCCGCTGCTGAGCCACCCACCTGCACACAGTGTCATTGACAGTAACGATGAGCGTGCTCCAGTTCCATATGCTGCAGATGCCAGGAGCTACAGGAACTCCAACTCTCAGCTGTAACTTAAAGGGACAGTAAACCTTAAAAATAATGTTATATAATTCTGCACATAGTGCAGAATTATATAACATTATTTAAGTGCTATAGTTCTAAAAGCCTTTTTTACCTTTTAATATGAAAAAATATGTCGCTTTTACAGACCCGCTCTCTGCTGAGCGGGTCTGTTATATTTAGTCAGCGCATCGGGCCAGCTGTATAAACACAGCCTGGCCCGACCGCGCCATAGCACTAAGTCCAGCTCGCTCCCTGAAAATCCTCTAGTATCCTTACCATTAAGAGTTTAAATAAAAATGAGCTTGTGCACTGATCTAAGCAATCACTGGAGTAAAATCACGTTCAGATGGGTATAATAGAAACATACATAAGAATTTTAATAAATCCACCAATCTATGTGGCATGCAGCAGGGTCACAGACTACAACATACTTTAAAGACAAACACCGTTTGTGTGTGTGTATATACACACACACACACACATATATATATATATATATATATATATATATATATATATATATATATATATATATATATATATATATATATACACACACACATATATATATATATATAAAAAATATATATAAAAATATATAAATAAATATATATAAATAAATATATAATAATAATTTATATAAATATATATAAAAAAATATAAATATATATATATATATATATATATATATATATCTGTAGAAATCTAAAGATAAGCCCACAAAAACACAGCTCATAGAGCAGATCAATTTTAATAAAATATTGGATTGTAAACATATAAAATACACCTTCCCCAAGGGTAATCCCTACTCACAATATGAGACCTCAATCATATGAGGTAAGGAAGGACGAGTAGATATAAAAGTGTCCCCACTGTGTCCACAGAAGACCGACCTGATGTAAAAAAAGTTCCTTGATGTAAGAAAGTTCTTTATTAGGGACCGGAGGTAACCACTGTAGCCAAACCAGAGGCTCAAAATGACAACTTGGTGCGAATCCTTCAAAAACGCAGAGGACAACCACAGTCGGCGTGGAGTACTATACAGCGTGTTAGTAGCAAGTGACGTAAGGTGGGGGTGGCCTTATGCATTTCACAGAACTCGTCCGCTTCGTCAGAGGCTTAATATCATTTAGATTATCTGTATATACAAGTGTATGTATATTCTATATATACATATTATATGCATGTGTATATTAACTGAATTAAATGCTGAGTCATTGCTGTATCAGAAACACAGGTCTCTTACACATGTGCATTTAGAAGCCAATGACCATTTAACATGTATAAACGAACCAGATGCTCCTTAACCAATTCACATGTGCAGCATATCCTACATCTCCAGTGAAATGGAAAAACACAACTTCCCCAATACTCCCTTCACATGTCATTCACTGCACTCTGAGAGGAAAACCGGGCTTCAGCATGCTGCGAAGTGCATATCAACGTAGAAATCTAGCACAAACTTACTTCACCACCTCCATAGGAGGCAAAGTTTGTAAAACTGAATTGTAGGTGTGGTGGGGGTGTATTTATAGGCATTTTGAGGTTTGGGAAACTTTGCCCCTCCTGGTAGGAATGTATATCCCATACGTCACTAGCTCATGGACTCTTGCCAATTACATGAAAGAAATTGTTTTCCCCAGGACCTTTTTAGCGGGTGCACCACCTGGCTGATTTTATTCACCACCTGGCAAAAAAATGTTATTGCACAGATTATTATTTAATACATTTATGTTAGATTATGCAATTAATTTGTGTTTTGGATAGCAGAAAATGATACAATATTAGAAACTATTACACTGACCCCCACCCACCTATTTCATAATGGCACCGGTTACTTCATAATGCTACAAGGATGGCAACATTTTCTGTAGAGAACACTGCAGAATAAAACTGCAGAAATTCAAACCCTTAACGACCAAGGACGTACAGGATTTGTCCTACAAAAACTGTCAGTTAATGACCAAGGACGTACCCTGTACGTCCTCAGGGGTTTCAAGCGGTGGAAGCAATCGTGATCGCTTCAAGGCGCTTTTTAAGGTATTGCAGTGATGCCTCGATATTGAGGCATCACTGCAATACATATTTTTACCCACGATGCAGAGAGAGACACACTGTGGCCCTCTCTGCATCGGCCAGTGATGGTGCCGATTGTTGGTAGGTGGGAGCCATAGCAGGGAGGCGGCCCATCGCTGGATCACCTCCTGATCCAGTGCGCACCAGTGGTTTAGAGCGAGCGGGGGGGGGGGGGGAGCGCATGTCATTTAAGGTGATGAGATGGAGGGAGAGGGAAAGGGGGGGGGGTAATTAAATATAAAGAAAGGGATCTGGGAGGGGGGTAGGCTATTGAGGGGGGGGGGCAGCTACACTAAAGAAAATGGGAATTATGCCTTAAAAAGTAAAATAAACACTTTGTTTTTAGCAAACTGGGTACTGGCAGACAGCTGTCAGTACCCAAGATGGTGGCAAATAGGTAGAGGGGGGAGGATCAGGGAGGTTGGGGTTTATGGGGGATCCAACACTGCAGAATACACATATATATATCTTTTATTTTAGTATTGGCAGACTTTCTGCCAGTACTTAAGATGGCAGTGACAATGGTGAGGTGGGGGAGGGAAGAGAGGTGTTTGAGGAGGGTCAGGGAGGGATCAGGGGGTGGGATGCTGATCTCTAGACTAAAGCTAAAATTAACCCTACAAGCTACCTAATTAACCCCTTCACTGCTGGGCATAATACAAGTATGGTGCACAGCGGTATTTAGCGGCCTTCTAATTAACAAAAAGTAATGCCAAAGCCATAAATGTCTGCTATTTCTTAACAAAGGGGATCCCAGAGAAGCATTTACAACCATTTGTGCCATAATTGCACAAGCGGTTTATAAATAAATTTCAGTGAGAAACCTAAAGTTTGTGAAAAAGTTAACAGAAGAAAATTATCAGGTAAGCATAATTTAAGTTTTTCTTCTTAAAACTGGAAGAGTCCACAGCTGCATTCTCATTACTTTTGGGAAATCAATACCCAAGCTTATATAGAGGACACTGAATGCAAATGGGCGGGAATAAAAAAAAGGCGGCCCAATCTGATGGCACCACAGCCTGACACAACTCAGATTCCCGATAAAAAACTACTTTAACAGAAGCAGAAAGAACCAAAAGATGGAAAGAGGACATCGTAACTGCCCAACAATTAGAACCATAAGGATCCTAAGTAGAGATCACTCTAAATTCTGGACTCCACTGAGCACAAAAGCCTCTGAGGAGACAAAAGTCCAACTCACTAGAAGCACACACAAACACCTCTCCATGAACAATGGCAAGGGATAACAACAAACCCCCACACCACATTCTCCCTAACTAAAAGAAGGGAAGAATCAGATAAGAAGGTCTGAAAGAACCTCCAGAAACAATCCCAGAAGAGACAAGGACAAAAACAGAGAGAGAAGCCCCTAGCATAACTTGAAAAAGAGCGGCTTCCAGGCTGCAAGAGGACAAAGTCCCATAGAAAATACTCTATTGACACAGGAGATCAAAGAAAAGGAAAAATTCCAGATCACCTCCTACATGGATCCAAAAGGAGCCAATGTAAAGCCTAAACCAGAGCTAAAGTCCCAGAAGAACAAAAAGACAAACAGTAGAACAAGACTACCTTACCATAGACAGCAAACTAGCACAAAAAACTGAACACCCATAGGACAGAAAGAAACCCCGGGAGCAGAACAGGAACGGAATAGTAACATCCGTTTACGCCACAAACGAAAGCCGCAGGTTTCCATCGGATAGGCAGTCAGACTAAACATCAAACCCTAGTAACTAGCCAACCAAGTAGCTAACAAACTTTCACCAGGTCATTCCGGGAAAGGAACAAGAGAAAAAAAAAACTCAAAGCAGGGCGGACCAACTCCCCCTCAACTTGAAAACGGGGACAACACCCTGACCAATAAGAAAGAACCAACTACCCGCTAAGGGAAGGTTTCCAAACCAACTGCAAGGCCTCCCAGCCTAAGTAAGAAACCTTCAGGAGACAAGATACGTGGTCGAAGCCCAAACAGAGCAGTCAGAATTCTTGACCCCTATTCTGATCGAACAGTCCCCTCCTATGACCCAGACAAGTAGAGAAACAGATCCTCTCCACCGACACTCGGTCACGAATACAGAAATGGAGAACGAAAACGTGACCACGACCGGTCACGAGGTGAGATATGTAGGCCAAAAAAAAAGCGCGCCAGTCCACAAGAACTGCGCAGCTCCAAAAAATTGTATGTTCCATAATAGCCATGAGCCCCCAACATTTCTACACATAAGCAGACAGAATCACATAACAAACATGATTAAAGTCCCTCACTGCTCAATAACCCCCCTCAGGAGATATTAGCCCTTGATTCCATAAAGATAGAGGAGTCCCACTGAGACCCTGTCTTCTATCATTTACATTACATTCCCACAATGAAAGGAAAATTAAATTATCTTACCGGAATCTATGCCGTGGAACAGTAACACGGTCCTCCAAGTTTGACAGATAGTAGCATTGCTTCTGACATGGTCTTGAGTGAAGAAAGCAGGCAGCGAAATTCGTCAACGCTGATTGCTAATGGAGCTGTTAATATGAGTCGGGATGATTTCACAGAAAGACTCTCCCTGCATCTCCGGACTCTAACTTTCATCCATGCTCTCACTGAGAGGCTGACAGGACTACTTAAAACTCCAGTCCCATATCGAAGAGTACAACCCTCCATAAAAGACTACTCCGTAATCTTCTGACACTTCTCTGCCAACCTCCTGTAACGAAAGGCAAAGAATGACTGGGGGATGAGGGAAGTGGGGAAGGTATTTAAGCCTTTGGCTGGGGTTTATTTATACTATAAAAAAAAAAATATATAGTAAATTAGAAGATATGATGAAAATAATGCTATTTTTAGAAAGTCCATTTAATGGCGAGAAAAACGGTATATAATACGTGTGGGTACAGTAAATTAGTAAGAGGAAAATTACAGCTAAACACAAACACCGCAGAAATGTAAAAATAGCCCTGGTCCCAAACGGTAAGAAAATTAAAAAGTACTGTGGTCACTAAGAAGATAACTACACCTAATTAAAACATATTAAAGGACATTTTTATTTTGCATCTAGTGCCCCCTTTAAAGGGACATAAACACTAAGATGGTAATATAAAAAGATATATATAGTATATATAAAATACTCTACAATTTACTTTCATTATTTATTTTGTCCCCTTTTCCTGTAATTCCATTCTGAAATTGTGAGCATTTCCGTTCCTGTTAGAAATAGAAGTGCTGAACACTGTTATATTCCACACAGCCATTGGCTGCACACTCTAGTGACCTATTTATAACCGTTTCTAATTGGCCACAGCAGAGAAGTTACAACATGGCAGCTCCCATTGTTTTATAGACACTAAAACTTTACACTTATTTTGTCAATATTTAAACAGCTTATGAAACTTACATCTTCATTTTATTCTCAGACTAATCTTTTCGTTGAATGCATCCTTCTATCTAGCATTTAGTGTTTAATGTCCCTTTAAGGATAACTTTTCATCACACACACTTAACATATCAAGGAGAACTTTAAAAAAAAAAAAAATCAATAAAAGAAGTTAGTAATTGTAAAATACATAAATAAAAGATATATACCGTATATGATATTAATAATTTAACTATATAACCAATCATAACGTTATACACACACACACTATATATATATATATATATACACACACACACACATATATATATATATATATATATATATATATATATATACATACATACACACACTTTAAATTTCCTGTCCCTTTAATCCTATTAAACTTTAATATAATGTATAGTTGTGATATAATATTTTACGTAGACACACAAAGATACTGTTTGTATATGTAGGCACATATAGATATATATGTTACACGTACACACACAGATACAGTTTGAATATGTACACACCTATAGATAAATATGTTACACGTATACCGTTTGTATATGCACACACATATATAGATATATATTTTACAGGTATGCACACAGATAATGTTTGTATATGTATGCACAAAGATATATATGTTACAAGTATACAAACACACAGATACTGTTTGTATATGTACGCACATATAGATATATGTTACACGTATACATACATACACACACACACACATCTACACGTCTGTTTATACACGCATTTACAGAGGGTCAAGCCCTACATATTGTAGAGGTCTCTGCACCTGTTAAAGTCACAGCCAAGAATCCAGCTCAGCACATTTCTCCACACTGCAGCTTGTGGTAAAGGTCACATTTCTCTAGACAGAAACATATGCAAGATATCTGTAGCAAACCTGTTTGGGTATTCAGCACAACCAAACTTACAGGACACAAATTACCCTTTGGCCTTGATTTTCCCACGCTTTCTCAGACTTCTACATTCTAGTAAACAAGAATTTGAAACCTATTCTGCGGTCAGGATATTTCATATTTTAGAGTTAATTTTTCTCTTCGTGTTATAAATATTTGAAGTGATTATGGCTTACATTATGAGTTTGGATATATACTTATTTGGATAAATCAGAGACAGCGTTTTGTTTTAAATATGACAGAGTGGGATGAAAAACAATAGGATTCTAAATACTAAAATGCTTATTTTCAATTCTCTAAGTATCTGTCTTTGTGTATAGACTAAGAAATAAGATGAGGATAAGGTTGTTGCGCATTAAAAGAAATATAAGATGATGTCTGCTCCTCCTGCAAGATTATTAAAGGACCAGTTCACTCATAGAAGCAGCAACATAGTAATAAAACTTTAAATTAGATCAATAGCCCAAAAATAGTATTTGTAAAATTTTTTTTTTTTACCATTTAGAATTATTTAGCAGACGCTGTCCTCAACAATCCTGGAACGCCCAGATAAAAGGGCTGGCAAATGCGCTATGTTAGCACACCCACTGACCAATCGCAAATGCGCAATTAATTTATGTAGGCATAGATTAACATCACTAAATATATAGTATGCAGTATTATATATTATTATGTACTGTATAAAATTCATTATAAACCAATGCACAAAAGCACTATGCACTTGATTATGTACTCCCCTCTTTAGTAGCAGCAAGCCCGCTCCTGCTGTGACCAGATTGCTGTATTAAAACTCATTGTTACAACCTAAAGCAGGCGTTTCAGGAAAAACATAATTTATGCTTACCTGATAAATTTATTTCTCTTGTAGTGTATCCAGTCCACGGATCATCCATTACTTGTGCGATATTCTCCTTCCCAAAAGGAAGTTGCAAGAGGATCACCCACAGCAGAGCTGCTATATAGCTACTCCCCTCACTGCCATATCCAGTCATTCGACCGAAACAAGCCGAGAAAAGGAGAAACCATAGGGTGCAGTGGTGACTTTAGTTTAATTAAAATTTAGACCTGCCTGAAAAGGACAGGGCGGGCCGTGGACTGGATACACTACAAGAGAAATAAATTTATCAGGTAAGCATAAATTATGTTTTCTCTTGTTAAGTGTATCCAGTCCACGGATCATCCATTACTTGTGGGATACCAATACCAAAGCTAAAGTACACGGATGATGGGAGGGACAAGGCAGGAACTTAAACGGAAGGAACCACTGCCTGTAGAACCTCTCTCCCAAAAACAGCCTCCGAAGAAGCAAAAGTATCAAATTTGGAAAAAGTATGAAGGGAAGACCAAGTTGCAGCCTTGCAAATCTGTTCAACAGAGGCCTCATTTTTAAAGGCCCAGGTGGAAGCCACAGCTCTAGTAGAATGAGCTGTAATCCTTTCAGGAGGCTGCTGTCCAGCAGTCTCATAGGCTAATCGGATTATACTCCGAAGCCAAAAAGAAAGAGGTTGCCGAGGCCTTCTGACCTTTCCTCTGTCCAGAGTAAACAACAAACAGGTTAGATGTTTGGCGAAAATCTTTAGTAGCCTGTAAGTAAAACTTCAAGGCACGGACTACGTCTAGATTATGAAAAAGACGTTCCTTCTTTGAAGAAGGATTAGGACATAATGATGGAACAACAATCTCTTGATTGATATTCTTGTTAGAAACCACCTTGGGTAAAAACCCAGGTTTTGTACGCAGAACAACTTTATCTGAATGAAAGATCAGATAAGGAGAATCACAATGTAAGGCAGATAACTCAGAGACTCTTCGAGGAAATAGCCATCAGAAAAAGAACTTTCCATGAAAGAAGTTTGATATCAATAGAATGAAGGGGTTCAAACAGAACCCCTTGAAGAACTTTAAGAACCAAGTTTAAGCTCCATGGAGGAGCAACAGGTTTAAACACATGCTTAATTCTAACTAAAGCCTGAACGTCTGGAACTTCTGCCAGACGCTTGTGTAAAAGAATAGACAGAGCAGAAATCTGTCCCTTTAAAGAACTAGCTGATAATCCTTTGTCCAAACCCTCTTGGAGGAAGGACAATATCCTAGGAATCCTAACCCTACTCCATGAGTAATTCTTGGATTCACACCAATGAAGATATTTACGCCATATCTTGTGGTAAATTTTCCTGGTGACAGGCTTTCGTGCCTGTATCAAGGTATCAATTACTGACTCGGAGAAGCCACGCTTTGATAGGATCAAGCGTTCAATCTCCATGCAGTCAGTCTCAGAGAAAGTAGATTCGGATGATTGAAAGGACCTTGTATTAGAAGGTCTTGTCTCAGAGGCAGAGTCCATGGTGGAAAGGATGACATGTCCACTAGGTCTGCATACCAGGTCCTGCGTGGCCACGCAGGCGCTATCAATATCACCGATGCTCTTTCCTGTTTGATTTTGGCAATCAGACGAGGGAGCAGAGGAAACGGTGGAAACACATAAACCAGGTTGAAGATTCTGGTGAGACGCCATGAGATCCAATTCTGGTTTGCCCCAACGGAGAACCAATTGAGCAAACACCTCCGGATGGAGTTCCCATTCCCCCGGATGAAAAGTCTGACGACTTAGAAAATCCGCCTCCCAGTTCTCTACACCTGGGATATGGATCGCCGACAGGTGGCAAGAGTGAGTCTCTGCCCAGCGAATTATCTTGGAGACTTCTGACATCGCTAGGGAACTCCTGGTTCCCCCTTGATGGTTGATGTAAGCCACAGTCGTGATGTTGTCCGACTGAAATCTGATGAACCACAGTGTTGCTAGCTGAGGCCAAGCCAGAAGAGCATTGAATATTGCTCTTAACTCCAGAATATTTATTGGGAGGAGTTTCTCCTCCTGAGTCCATGAACCCTGAGCCTTCAGGGAGTTCCAGACTGCACCCCAACCTAGAAGGCTGGCATCTGTTGTTACAATTGTCCAATCTGGTCTGCGAAAGGTCATACCCTTGGACAGATGGGCCCGAGAATCTCTGGTTTCCTGATCCAGATTTAGTAGAGGGGACAAATCTGTGTAATCCCTATTCCACTGACTGAGCATGCATAATTGCAGCGGTCTGAGATGCAGGCGTGCGAATGGCACTATGTCCATCGCCGCTACCATTAAGCCGATTACTTCCATGCACTGAGCCACCGTGGGGCGCGGAATGGAGTGAAGAACAAGGCAAGCATTTAGAAGTTTTGATAACCTGGACTCCGTCAGGTAAATTTTCATTTCTACAGAATCTATTAGAGTCCCTAGGAAGGAAACCCTCGTGAGAGGAGATAGAGAACTCTTTTCTTCGTTCACTTTCCACCCATACGACCGCAGGAATGCCAGAACTATCTCTGTATGAGATTTGGCAATTTGAAAGCTTGACGCCTGTATCAGGATATCGTCCAGGTAAGGAGCCACCGCTATGCCTCGCGTTCTTAGGACCGCCAGAAGTGAGCCCAGAACCTTTGTAAAAATTCTTGGGGCTGTAGCCAACCCGAATGGAAGAGCTACAAATTGGTAATGCCTGTCTAGAAAGGCAAACCTCAGGAACTGATGATGATTCTTGTGAATTGGTATGTGAAGGTAGGCATCCTTTAAGTCCACTGAGGTCATGTACTGACCCTCTTGGATCATGGGTAAAATGGTTCGAATAGTTTCCATCTTGAATGACGGAACTCTGAGGAATTTGTTTAGGATCTTTAAATCCAAAATTGGTCTGAAGGTTCCCTCTTTTTTGGGAACCACAAACAGATTTGAATAAAACCCGTCCTTGTTCCGTCCGCGGAACTGGATGGATCACTCCCATTACAAGGAGATCTTGTACGCAGCTTAGGAATGCCTCTTTCTTTATCTGGTTTGCAGATAATCTTGAAAGGTGAAATCTCCCTTGTGGAGGAGAAGCTTTGAAGTCCAGAAGATATCCCTGAGATATGATCTCCAACACCCAGGGATCCTGAACAACTCTTGCCCACGCCGGGGCGAAGAGAGAGAGTCTGCCCCTACTAGATACGATGTCGGATAGGAAGCCGCTCCTTCATGCTGTCTTAGAGGCAGCAGCAGGCTTTCTGGCCTGCTTGCCCTTGTTCCAGGACTGGTTAGGTTTCCAGGCCTGCTTGGATTGAGCAAAAGTTCCCTCTTGTTTTGAAGCAGAGGAAGTTGATGCTGCACCTGCCTTGAAATTTCGAAAGGCAAGAAAAACATAATTTATGTAAGAACTTACCTGATAAATTCATTTCTTTCATATTAGCAAGAGTCCATGAGCTAGTGACGTATGGGATATACATTCCTACCAGGAGGGGCAAAGTTTCCCAAACCTCAAAATGCCTATAAATACACCCCTCACCACACCCACAAATCAGTTTAATGAATAGCCAAGAAGTGGGGTGATAAGAAAAAAGTGCGAAAGCATAAAAAATAAGGAATTGGAATAATTGTGCTTTATACAAAAAAATCATAACCACCACAAAAAAGGGTGGGCCTCATGGACTCTTGCTAATATGAAAGAAATGAATTTATCAGGTAAGTTCTTACATAAATTATGTTTTCTTTCATGTAATTAGCAAGAGTCCATGAGCTAGTGACGTATGGGATAATGACTACCCAAGATGTGGATCTTTCCACGCAAGAGTCACTAGAGAGGGAGGGATAAAATAAAGACAGCCAATTCCTGCTGAAAATAATCCACACCCAAAATAAAGTTTAAATGAAAACATAAGCAGAAGATTCAAACTGAAACAGCTGCCTGAAGTACTTTTCTACCAAAAACTGCTTCAGAAGAAGAAAACACATCAAAATGGTAGAATTTAGTAAAAGTATGCAAAGTAGAACAAGTTGCTGCTTTGCAAATCTGATCAACCGAAGCTTCATTCCTAAACGCCCAGGAAGTAGAAACTGACCTAGTAGAATGAGCTGTAATCCTCTGAGGCGGAGTTTTACCCGACTCAACATAGGCAAGATGAATTAAAGATTTCAACCAAGATGCCAAAGAAATGGCAGAAGCTTTCTGGCCTTTTCTAGAACCGGAAAAGATGACAAATAGACTAGAAGTCTTTCGGAAAGTCTTAGTAGCTTCAACATAATATTTCAAAGCTCTAACAACATCCAAAGAATGCAATGATTTCTCCTTAGAATTCTTAGGATTAGGACATAATGAAGGAACTACAATTTCTCTACTAATGTTGTTGGAATTTACAACCTTAGGTAAAAATTCAAAAGAAGTTCGCAACACTGCCTTATCCTGATGAAAAATCAGAAAAGGAGACTCACAAGAAAGAGCAGACAATTCAGAGACTCTTCTGGCAGAAGAGATGGCCAAAAGGAACAAAACTTTCCAAGAAAGTAATTTAATGTCCAATGAATGCATAGGTTCAAACGGAGGAGCTTGAAGAGCCCCCAGAACCAAATTCAAACTCCAAGGAGGAGAAATTGACAATGACAGGTTTTATACGAACCAAGGCTTGTACAAAACAATGAATATCAGGAAGATTAGCAATCTTTCTGTGAAAAAGAACAAAAAGAGCAGAGATTTGACCTTTCAAGGAACTTGCGGACAAACCTTTATCTAAACCATCCTGAAGAAACTGTAAAATTCTCGGAATTCTAAAAGAATGCCAGGAAAAATTATGAGAAAGACACCAAGAAATATAAGTCTTCCAGACTCTATAATATATCTCTCTAGATACAGATTTACGAGCCTGTAACATAGTATTAATCACAGAGTCAGAGAAACCTCTTTGACCAAGAATCAAGCGTTCAATCTCCATACCTTTAAATTTAAGGATTTGAGATCCTGATGGAAAAAAGGACCTTGCGACAGAAGGTCTGGTCTTAATGGAAGAGTCCACGGTTGGCAAGAGGCCATCCGGACAAGATCCGCATACCAAAACCTGTGAGGCCATGCTGGAGCTACCAGCAGAACAAACAAGCATTCCTTCAGAATCTTGGAGATTACTCTTGGAAGAAGAACTAGAGGCGGAAAGATATAAGCAGGATGATACTTCCAAGGAAGTGATAATGCATCCACTGCCTCCGCCTGAGGATCCCGGGATCTGGACAGATACCTGGGAAGTTTCTTGTTTAGATGAGAAGCCATCAGATCTATTTCTGGAAGTTCCAACATTTGAACAATCTGAAGAAATACCTCTGGGTGAAGAGACCATTCGCCCGGATGCAACGTTTGGCGACTGAGATAATCCGCTTCCCAATTGTCTATTCCTGGAATATGAACCGCAGAGATTAGACAGGAGCTGGATTCCGCCCAAACCAGAATTCGAGATACTTCTTTCATAGCCAGAGGACTGTGAGTCCCTCCTTGATGATTGATGTATGCCACAGTTGTGACATTGTCTGTCTGAAAACAAATGAACGATTCTCTCTTCAGAAGAGGCCAAGACTGAAGAGCTCTGAAAATTGCACGGAGTTCCAAAATATTGATCGGTAATCTCACCTCCTGAGATTCCCAAACCTCTTGTGCTGTCAGAGACCCCCACACAGCTCCCCAACCTGTAAGACTTGCATCTGTTGAAATTACAGTCCAGGTCGGAAGAACAAAAGAAGCCCCCTGAACTAAACGATGGTGATCTGTCCACCACGTCAGAGAGTGTCGTACAATCGGTTTTAAAGATATTAATTGAGATATCTTTGTGTAATCCCTGCACCATTGGTTCAGCATACAGAGCTGAAGAGGTCGCATGTGAAAACGAGCAAAGGGGATCGCGTCCGATGCAGCAGTCATAAGACCTAGAATTTCCATGCATAAGGCTACCGAAGGGAATGATTGTGACTGAAGGTTTCGACAAGCTGAAATCAATTTTAGACGTCTCTTGTCTGTCAAAGACAGAGTCATGGACACAATCTATCTGGAAACCCAAAAAGGTTACCCTTGTCTGAGGAATCAATGAACTTTTTAGTGAATTGATCCTCCAACCATGATTTTGAAGAAACAACAAAAGTCGATTCGTATGAAATTCTGCTAAATGTGAAGACTGAGCAAGTACCAAGATATCGTCCAAATAAGGAAATACCACAATACCCTGTTCTCTGATTACAGATAGAAGGGCACCGAGAACCTTTGTAAAAATTATTGGAGCTGTTGCTAGGCCAAACAGCAGAGCCACAAACTGGTAATGCTCGTCTAGGAAAGAGAATCTCAGAAACTGATAGTGAGCTGGATGAATCGGAATATGCAGATATGCATCCTGTAAATCTATTGTAGACATATAATGCCCTTGCTGAACAAAAGGCAGGATAGTCCTTACAGTTACCATTTTGAATGTTGGTATACTTACATAACGATTCAATATTTTTAGATCCAGAACTGGTCTGAAGGAATTCTCCTTCTTTGGTACAATGAAGAGATTCGAATAAAACCCCAGCCCCTGTTCCAGAACTGGAACTGGCATAATTACTCCAGCCAACTCTAGATCTGAAACACATTTCAGAAATGCTTGAGCTTTCGCTAGGTTTACTGGGACACGGGAAAGAAAAAATCTCTTTGCAGGAGGTCTTATCTTGAAACCAATTCTGTACCCTTCTGAAATAAAGTTCTGAATCCAAAGATTGTGAACAGAATTGATCCAAATTTCTTTGAAAAAACGTAACCTGCCCCCTACCAGCTGGGCTGGAATGAGGGCCGCACCTTCATGTGGACTTAGAAGCTGGCTTTGCTTTCCTAGAAGGCTTGGATTTATTCCAGACTGGAGATGGTTTCCAAACTGAAACTGCTCCTGAGGATGAAGGATCAGGCTTTTGTTCTTTGTTGAAACGAAAGGAACGAAAACGATTATTAGCCCTGTTTTTACCCTTAGATTTTTTATCCTGTGGTAAAAAAGTTCCTTTCCCACCAGTAACAGTTGAGATAATAGAATCCAACTGAGAACCAAATAATTTATTACCCTGGAAAGAAAGGGAAAGTAGAGTCGATTTAGAAGACATATCAGCATTCCAAGTTTTAAGCCATAAAGCTCTTCTAGCTAAAATAGCTAGAGACATAAACCTGACATCAACTCT
Organism: Bombina bombina; assembly: GCF_027579735.1. Taxonomy (NCBI): domain Eukaryota; kingdom Metazoa; phylum Chordata; class Amphibia; order Anura; family Bombinatoridae; genus Bombina; species Bombina bombina. The sequence goes on from NC_069499.1 coordinate 546,506,677, forward strand.
GATAATATCAAAAATGGCATCACAGATAAAATTATTAGCATGTTGAAGAAGAATAATAATGTTATGAGAATCATGATCTGTTACTTGTTGCGCTAAAGTTTTCAACCAAAAAGTTGAAGCTGCAGCAACATCCGCCAAAGATATAGCAGGTCTAAGAAGATTACCTGAACACAAATAAGCTTTTCTTAGAAAGGATTCAATTTTCCTATCTAAAGGATCCTTAAAGGAAGTACCATCTGCCGTAGGAATAGTAGTACGTTTAGCAAGGGTAGAGATAGCCCCATCAACTTTAGGGATTTTGTCCCAAAACTCTAATCTGTCAGACGGCACAAGATATAATTGCTTAAAACGTTTAGGAGTAGTAAATGAATTACCCAAATTATTCCATTCCCTGGAAATTACTTCAGAAATAGCACCAGGAACAGGAAAAACTTCTGGAATAACTACAGGAGATTTAAAGACCTTGTCTAAACGTTTAGATTTAGTATCAAGAGGACCAGAATCCTCAATTTCTAATGCAATTAGGACTTCTTTAAGTAAAGAACGAAAAAATTCCATTTTAAATAAATATGAAGATTTATCAGCATCAACCTCTGAAACAGAATCCTCTGAACCAGAAGAATCATTAGAATCAGAATGATGATGTTCATTTAAAAATTCATCTGGATAAAGAGAAGTTTTAAAAGACTTTTTATGTTTACTAGAAGGAGGAATAACAGACATAGCCTTCTTAATAGATTCAGAAACAAAATCTCTTATGTTATCAGAAACACTCTGAACATTAGATGTTGATGGAACTGCAACAGGTAATGGTATTTTACTAAAGGAAATATTTTCTGCATTAACAAGTTTGTCATGACATTTAATACAAACAACAGCTGGAGGAACAGCTACCAAAAGTTTACAGCAGATACACTTAGCTTTGGCAGTTCCAGCACCAGGCAGCGATTTTCCTGAAGTATCTTCTGACTCAGATGCAACATGAGACATCTTGCAATATGTAAGAGAAAAAACAACATATAAAGCAAAATTTATCAAATTCCTTAAATGACAGTTTCAGGAATGGGAAAAAATGCCAAAGAACAGGCTTCTAGCAACCAGAAGCAATGAAAAATGAGACTTAAATAATGTGGAGACAAAAGCGACGCCCATATTTTTTTAGCGAAAATAAGACGCCCACATTATTTGGCGCCTAAATGCTTTTGGCGCCAAAAATGACGCCACATCCGGAACGCCGACATTTTTGGTGCAAAAGAACGTCAAAAAATGACGCAACTTCCGGCGACACGTATGACGCCGGAAACAGAAAAGATTTTTTGCGACAAAAAAGTCTGCGCCAAGAATGACGCAATAAAATGAAGCATTTTCAGCCCCCGCGAGCCTAACAGCCCACAGGGAAAAAGTCAAATTTTTTAAGGTAAGAAAAAATGATTGATTCAAATGCATTATCCCAAATATGAAACTGACTGTCTGAAAATAAGGAATGTTGAACATCCTGAGTCAAGGCAAATAAATGTTTGAATACATATATTTAGAACTTTATAAAAAAAAGCACCCAACCATAGCTTAGAGTGTCACAAAAAATAAGACTTACTTACCCCAGGACACTCGTCTACATGTTGTAGAAAGCCAAACCAGTACTGAAACGAAAATCAGCAGAGGTAATGGTATATATATATATATATATATATATAAGAGTATATCGTCGATCTGAAAAGGGAGGTAAGAGATGAATCTCTACGACCGATAACAGAGAACCTATGAAATAGACCCCGTACAAGGAGATCATTGCATTCAAATAGGCAATACTCTCCTCACATGTCTCTGACATTCACTGCACGCTGAGAGGAAAACCGGGCTCCAACCTGTTGCGGAGCGCATATCAACGTAGAATCTAGCACAAACTTACTTCACCACCTCCATAGGAGGCAAAGTTTGTAAAACTGATTTGTGGGTGTGGTGAGGGGTGTATTTATAGGCATTTTGAGGTTTGGGAAACTTTGCCCCTCCTGGTAGGAATGTATATCCCATACGTCACTAGCTCATGGACTCTTGCTAATTACATGAAAGAAATTAGACTGTTTGGCCTTTGATTTGGCCCTGCCCTGAGGAAGGGTATGACCCTTACCTCCAGTAATGTCAGCAATAATTTCTTTCAAACCAGGCCCGAATAAGGTGTGCCCCTTGAAAGGAATGTTGAGTAATTTAGACTTTGAAGTCATATCAGCTGACCAGGATTTGAGCCATAGCGCCCTACGCGCCTGGATGGCGAATCCGGAATTCTTAGCCGTTAGTTTAGTCAAATGAACAATGGCATCAGAAACAAATGAGTTAGCTAGCTTAAGAGTTCTAAGCTTGTCAACAATTTCAGTCAATGTAGCTGTATGGATGGCCTCTTCCAGGGCCTCAAACCAGAATGCCGCCGCAGCAGTGACAGGCGCAATGCATGTAAGGGGCTGTAAAATAAAACCTTGTTGAATAAACATTTTCTTAAGGTAACCCTCTAATTTTTTATCCATTGGATCTGAAAAAGCACAACTGTCCTAAACCGGGATAGTGGTACGCTTTGCTAAAGTAGAAACTGCTCCCTCCACCTTAGGGACAGTCTGCCATAAGTCCCGTGTAGTGGCATCTATTGGAAACATTTTTCTAAATATAGGAGGTGGGGAAAAGGGCACACCGGGCCTATCCCACTCCTTACTAATAATTTCTGTAAGCCTTTTAGGTATTGGAAAAACATCAGTACTCACCGGCACTGCATAGTATTTATCCAGCCTACACAATTTCTCTGGCACTGCAATTGTGTTACAGTCATTCAGAGCAGCTAATACCTCCCCAAGCAATACACGGAGGTTCTCAAGCTTAAATTTAAAATTAGAAATCTCTGAATCAGGGCTCCCCGATTCAGAGACGTCACCCACAGACTGAAGCTCTACGTCCTCAGGTTCTGCATATTGTGACGCAGTATCAGACATGGCTCTTACAGCATCTATGCGCTCTGTATCTCGTCTAACCCCAGAGCTATCGCGCTTGCCTCTCAATTCAGGCAATCTGGATAATACCTCTGACAGGGTATTATTCATGATTGCACCCATGTCCTGCAAAGCAATCGCTATGGGCGTCCCTCATGTACTTGGCGCCATATTAGCGTGCGTCCCTTGAGCAGGAGGCGAAGGGTCCGACACGTGGGGAGAGCTAGTCGGCATAACTTCCCCCTCGACAGACCCCTCTGGTGACAATTCTTTTATAGATAAAGACTGATCTTTACTGTTTAAGGTGAAATCAATACATTTAGTACACATTCTCCTATGGGGCTCCACCATGGCTTTTAAACATAATGAACAAGTATCCCCTGTTTCAGACATGTTTGTACAGACTAGCAATGAGACTAGCAAGCTTGGAAAACACTTTAAAGCAAGTTAACAAGCAATATAAAAAAACGTTACTGTGCCTTTAAGAGAAACAAATTGACAAAATTTGAAATAACAGTGAAAAAAGGCTGTTACACTAACAAACTTTTTAGAGTGTATGTAACAAGTCAGCAGAGCATTGCACCCACTTGCAAATGGATGATTAACCCCTTAATAACAAAAACAGAATAATAAATGACAAAAACGTTTTTTAAACACAGTCACAACAATTGCCACAGTCTACTGTGATTGTTACCCTCCTCAAACACGACTTTGAAGCCTTTTGAGCCCTTCAGAGATGTCCTGGATCATGCAGGAAGAAGCTAAATGTCTCTGTCAGTATTTTTAGCTGCACAGAAAAGCACTAAAATAGGCCCTTCCCACTCATATTGCAACAGTGGAAAGCTTCAGGAAACTGTTTCTAGGCAAAAATCAAGCCAGCCATGTGGAAAAAAAACTAGGCCCCAATAAGTTTTGTCACCAAACATATATAAAAACGATTATCATGCCAGCAAACGTTTTATATTACACTTTTATAAGAGTATGTATCTCTGTTAATAAGCCTGATACCAGTCGCTATCACTGCATTTAAGGCTTTACTTACATTAATCCGGTATCAGCAGCATTTTTCTAGCAAATTCCATCCCTAGAAATATATTAACTGCACATACCTTATTGCAGGAAAACCTGCACGCCATTCCCCCTCTGAAGTTACCTCACTCCTCAGAATATGTGAGAATGGCAGTGGATCTTAGTTACTTCTGCTAAGATCATAAAAATCACAGGCAGATTCTTCTTCTAATGCTGCCTGAGATGAAACAGTACACTCCGGTACCATTTAAAAATAACAAACTTTTGATTGAAGTTAAAAAACTAACTATAATACACCACTCTCCTCTTACTACGTCCATCTTTGTTGAGAGTTGCAAGAGAATGACTGGGTATGGGAGTGAGGGGAGGAGCTATATAGCAGCTCTGCTGTGGGTGATCCTCTTGCAACTTCCTGTTGGGAAGGAGAATACCCCACAAGTAATGGATGATCCGTGGACTGGATACACTTAACAAGAGAAATAAAATTTTTGAGCAGAGGTCATTGTATGTACACAGTGTAGTAAGCTGTGCTGCAGATGGTGAGCCGTGGTCAGCACTACGATCCAAGTGAAAACTAAATCACTGCTAAACACTGACGCGCATTGATCGCTGGTCAGTGTTCACAATGGCAGGGAGTGCGACTGAAGTACTGAAGTGTAAGGGGTATGGTAACACTGTTCAAAACGGAGCATTAGAAAAATGTTTTATAAACATACAACGTGATGTTAGAGGTCTGCCCACCACTAACATATTTCATTATGTCTGCAAATACTATGAAAATGAATTCTTGTTTTGGGTAAAGTGTCCCTTTAAGTTATAGTCTGCTTCTGTACAAGTCAATGGAAAAAGATTAAAGCAGGGTTTGACAAATCTGTTTAAATGGACATTTGTAAATCAAGTATAAAAAACATTCAATAAAATGGGAGCGAGAGAGAGGGGGCGCGCGCGCGCGCGAGAGGGGGGGGCGGGGGCGGGCGGGCGCGCGCGCGAGAGGGCGAGATATCGAGAGGGCGAGATATCGAGAGGGCGAGATATCGAGAGGGCGAGATATCGAGAGGGCGAGATATCGAGAGGGCGAGATATCGAGAGGGCGAGATATCGAGAGGGCGAGATATCGAGAGGGCGAGATATCGAGAGGGCGAGATATCGAGAGGGCGAGATATCGAGAGGGCGAGATATCGAGAGGGCGAGATATCGAGAGGGCGAGATATCGAGAGGGCGAGATATCGAGAGGGCGAGATATCGAGAGGGCGAGATATCGAGAGGGCGAGATATCGAGAGGGCGAGATATCGAGAGGGCGAGATATCGAGAGGGCGAGATATCGAGAGGGCGAGATATCGAGAGGGCGAGATATCGAGAGGGCGAGATATCGAGAGGGCGAGATATCGAGAGGGCGAGATATCGAGAGGGCGAGATATCGAGAGGGCGAGATATCGAGAGGGCGAGATATCGAGAGGGCGAGATATCGAGAGGGCGAGATATCGAGAGGGCGAGATATCGAGAGGGCGAGAGAGAGATATCGAGACAGAGAGAGATATCGAGAGAGAGAGAGAGAGATATCGAGACAGAGAGAGAGATATCGAGACAGAGAGAGAGATATCGAGACAGAGAGAGATATCGAGAGAGAGAGAGAGAGATATCGAGAGAGAGAGAGAGAGATATCGAGAGAGAGAGAGAGAGATATCGAGAGAGAGAGAGAGAGATATCGAGAGAGAGAGAGAGAGATATCGAGAGAGAGAGAGAGAGATATCGAGAGAGAGAGAGAGAGATATCGAGAGAGAGAGAGAGAGATATCGAGAGAGAGAGAGAGATATCGAGAGAGAGAGAGAGATATCGAGAGAGAGAGAGAGAGATATCGAGAGAGAGAGAGAGAGAGATATCGAGAGAGAGAGAGAGATATCGAGAGAGAGAGAGAGATATCGAGAGAGAGAGAGAGAGATATCGAGAGAGAGAGAGAGAGATATCGAGAGAGAGAGAGAGAGATATCGAGAGAGAGAGAGAGATATCGAGAGAGAGAGAGAGATATCGAGAGAGAGAGAGAGATATCGAGAGAGAGAGAGAGATATCGAGAGAGAGAGAGAGATATCGAGAGAGAGAGAGAGATATCGAGAGAGAGAGAGAGATATCGAGAGAGAGAGAGAGATATCGAGAGAGAGAGAGAGATATCGAGAGAGAGAGAGAGATATCGAGAGAGAGAGAGAGATATCGAGAGAGAGAGAGAGATATCGAGAGAGAGAGATATCGAGAGAGAGCGATATCGAGAGAGATATCGAGAGAGAGATATATCGAGAGAGAGATATATCGAGAGAGAGCGATATCGAGAGAGAGCGATATCGAGAGAGAGAGATATCGAGAGAGAGAGATATCGAGAGAGAGAGATATCGAGAGAGAGAGATATCGAGAGAGATATCGAGAGAGATATCGAGAGAGAGAGAGAGAGATATCGAGAGAGAGAGAGAGAGATATCGAGAGAGAGAGAGATATCGAGAGAGAGAGAGAGATATCGAGAGAGAGAGATATCGAGAGAGAGAGATATCGAGAGAGAGAGCGATATCGAGAGAGAGAGCGATATCGAGAGAGAGAGAGAGAGAGAGAGAGATATCGAGAGAGAGAGAGAGAGAGAGAGATATCGAGAGAGAGAGATATCGAGAGAGAGAGATATCGAGAGAGAGAGATATCGAGAGAGAGAGATATCGAGAGAGAGAGAGAGAGAGAGATATCGAGAGAGAGAGAGAGAGAGAGATATCGAGAGAGAGAGAGAGAGAGAGATATCGAGAGAGAGAGAGAGAGAGAGATATCGAGAGAGAGAGAGAGAGAGATATCGAGAGAGAGAGAGAGATAGCGATCGAGAGAGAGAGAGATAGCGATCGAGAGAGAGAGAGAGAGAGAGAGCGATCGAGAGAGAGAGAGCGAGCGATCGAGAGAGGGAGAGAGAGAGGGAGAGAGAGAGCGATCGAGAGAGAGAGCGAGAGAGCGATCGAGAGAGAGAGCGATCGAGAGAGAGAGCGATCGAGAGAGAGAGCGATCGAGAGAGAGAGCGATCGAGAGAGAGAGCGATCGAGAGAGAGAGCGATCGAGAGAGAGAGCGATAGAGAGAGAGATAGAGAGATAGAGAGAGATATAGAGAGAGATCGAGAGAGAGATATCGAGAGAGAGAGAGAGATATCGAGAGAGAGAGATATCGAGAGAGGGAGAGAGAGAGATATCGAGAGAGGGAGAGAGAGAGATATCGAGAGAGGGCGCGCGAGAGAGAGATATCGAGAGAGGGCGCGCGAGAGAGAGATATCGAGAGAGAGAGAGAGAGATCGAGAGAGAGAGATAGATATCGAGAGAGAGAGAGAGATATCGAGAGAGAGAGAGAGATAGATATCGAGAGAGAGAGATAGATATCGAGAGAGAGAGAGAGATATCGAGAGAGAGAGAGATATCGAGAGAGAGAGAGAGAGAGAGCGATATCGAGAGAGAGAGATATCGAGAGAGAGAGATATCGAGAGAGAGAGAGATATCGAGAGAGAGAGAGATATCGAGAGAGAGAGAGAGATATCGAGAGAGAGAGAGAGATATCGAGAGAGAGAGAGAGATATCGAGAGAGAGAGAGAGATATCGAGAGAGAGAGAGAGATATCGAGAGAGGGCGCGCGAGAGAGAG